>NC_091749.1:34972329-35052329 GCF_043380555.1 Nothobranchius furzeri
GTGGTTATAGTTGTTAATTGTTAAATGTTTCATATGTTTAGCTGGTGCTTGTCAAAGGCGCTAAGTGACTTTCAAAATTACAATTAATAATTTAGTATATATTAAATTAGATATAATTATGTACTAGTACAACAATATCAACTTTAACTAATAAAGTTTTAGTTCTGTAGTGGGAAACATAGCCTAGTGAACTAGCCAAATTCGTGCCTCGCAAGTTTTCTTTTTTGCCAGCATAAATATATTCACATATATAGGATGGCTTGCCAGGCTATTGGGAAACACGCTCTGGTTTTCACTTTATCTGTGCTCTGCGTGCTCTGTCGTCCCCATCAGGCTCACACTGATCGTGCAACAATGAGCGCTTTGGTACTGAATTAAGATTTGTGGAAATAATACATTTATTTGCAGACCATGGTATGTTTATTCCTATTCTGGGTTTTTGTTGTTTAATCAAATATTTCTGTTCTGCTTCTTTTTTGGCAGCAACCACAGCCGTGAAGCACTGACCAAGATGGCGGCTCTTATTATCGTCTCGCAAGCTCGCAAGCTAGATGGCGCTGTGGTTGGGTTCGACAAATATATGTTCTTTTTGGCGTCACTATTCCTCTGTTTACATTATTTAGATTTAATATATCGCAACAAAATATTTTACTTTATTATTATTTTAATAAAACTCATTTGTATGCTGAGAAGTGAAACTTTCACTGTGAAAGCAGAAGTGGACCTTACGGTTGCTTAGCAACATTTTAAAAATGGCGGAGAACCGACAACATACAGGTTCGTCAGATTGAGTTTGTCGTTAGTTTTGCCCAAATTGTCATAACCTGCTACTGAAAGGCGTACAAATAATGTGTTTAACGCTACTTATTTATTTAGTGGGTTTATTTTTTTCAGAAACTGTGTCCGATATTCACAAAAAGATCACAACAGCGTTTAAACTATTTGACTATGATGCAAACAACACGGTGGATGCCAGGTGAGTGAAAAAAAACAAACAAACAAAAAACACTGATGACTTTTAAACAACTACTAAAATCTTGGAAAATGTGACAACAAAGTTGATTAACAGTGATTTCTCCTTGTGTTTTACATTACTTTCTCATTTTTATTATTATAAATGGAGGTGAAAACGTCATCTGATTTTAAATGTAATGTACTAGAGGTTGATTATTATATGAATAAAGTGTTTCTGAGGTAAATATTAATTTTATTAACATCATGTTTGTTTTCTAGAGAGATCAGCACCATTGTCTTTTCACTGGGTTGCTTCCCCTCTCAGGCAGACCTACATCAGATCATAGCTGAGGTTAGTGCAGTGAACATGCTTTATGGAGGGTTTGTAATGGAAATAAAAACAGCCAAGGAATATATGAAACTGTTTGTGTGAAAACAAACAATTTTATTATAATGCCACTTTAGCAAATAGTCATAAAAAGTTGATTAAAACTAAAGTCTTGTGTCCAGGATCCTGGACTTGTGGTGTGTGTGGTTTGTGTTAAAGTTTTAAACTGTTTTTAATGGTAAAAAGAGTAAGTTTGCTGTTTCCAAAGGTGGAGGAGGGTAGTTCAGGATATGTCCATTTGGATACGTTCCTGCCAGTCATGACCAAAGTATTGTTGGAACACAGGTAAGATTGTTAGTCTTGACTTTTGCAAATATATATTTTTTTCACAAGTTAGTTTTCTGTAGGTAATCCAGTTTTCATAATCAGAGTCTGAAGGTTTTTTAGCCATACATGCGAGAAATCACAACATTAGGAAATTGCTCCAGTACTTGATGCAAAAAATAAATAAATAAATAAATAAATAAATAAATAAATAAATAAGAGATAAGCAAGTATAAGAAGTAAGAATATAATAGCAGAGGGGAAGAAACTATTCTTGTGGCGGGAGGTTCCGGTCCGAATGGATTGGAGCCTCCTTCTAGATGGGAAAGTCAAAAAGACTCTGTGTCCATGGTGACATGGGTCAGCTGTTATCTGAACTACACGCCTCAATGACCTGGAGGTGTACAGGTCCTGTACGGAGGGGAGTTTGCAGCCAATGACCTTCTCAGCAGAGCGTACCACACGCTGCAGCTTCTTCTAGTCCCTAGTCCCTGGTGGTAGCTCCAGCATACAACAAAGTAATTGAGGAGGTGAGGATGGACTGGATGATTGCGGTGTAGAACTGTCTCATCAACTCTACTGGCAGGTTGAATTTCTTCTGCTGCCTCAGGAAGTACATCCTCTGCTGGACCATATTTATGACAACGGTGACGGTGGCCTACCACTTGAGGTCCTGAGTGATGGTGGTGCCTAGGAAGCGACATGAGTCCACCATCGTGGTGGAAGTTTCAGACAGGGTTACAACAGTCCACAGCAACCTCTGCTGTCTTCTGTGCATTTAGCACCAGGTTGTTGTGGCCGCACCAGGACATCAGTTGTTTGACCTCCATTCTGTAGGCAGAATCATCCCTGTCAGAGATGAGTCTGATGACAGTGGTTTTGTCTGCAAACTTGATAAGCTTGACAAACTCGTGGTTGGAGGTGAAGCTACTGGTGTACAGCAGGGGTGGGGAACCCTGGCCCATTGAGGGCAGCTATCCAGCATATTTTAGCTATAACCCTGCTTCAACACACCTGATTTCAATCAGCAGGTGATTATCAGGCTTCTGCAGAGCCTGATGAGCTGCTGAATCAGAAGTGTTGGAGCAAAGACATACAGGAGACCGGCCCTCGAGGACCAGGGTTCCCCACGCCTGGTGTACAGGGAGAAGACCAGAGGGGAGAGAACACAGCCCTGAGGGGAACCGGTGCTGATGATCCGCAGGTCTGAGTTATTCTTCCCCAGCCTGATTTGTTGCTTCCTGTCTGTCAGGAAGTCAGTGATCCACCTGCAGATGGGGTCAGGCACGTTCATCTGGGACAGTTTGTCTTGGAGAAGGTCTGGCAGGATTGTGTTGAAGGCAGAGCTGAAGTCCACAAACAATATCCTGGCATAGGTACCTGGGGAGTCCAGATGCTGCAGGATGAAGTGTAGAGCCATGTTGATGGCATCATCTACAGACCTGTTGGCTCTGTAGGCAAACTGTTGGGCTCCAGGAGGGGGCTGTGAGGGTCTTGAGGTGCGGGAGAACCAGGTGCTCAAATGACTACAGAGTCACAGGTCTGTAGTCCAATGAGCCTTGGCTTCTTGGGGACAGGGACTATGGTGGAGATCTTGAAGCAGGCAGGCACATGAGATGCCTCCAGTGAGGAGTTGAAAATGCCCGTAAACACTGGGGCCAGCTCTTCAGCACAGTGCTTTAGAGTGGCAGGAGATACACCGTCAGGGCCTAGGGCTTTTTGTGCATTTAGTCTTGAATTGCTTCCTCACATCTGCCTCATGGATGTGTAGGGTTGTGGTGGAGGTGTGTGATGTGAGGACCTCCTGGGTGGGGAGTGAGGAGGAGGGTGCTGGGGTAAATTCCACAGTTATGGTGATGGCTCTGGAGTGGGGGTTTCTTGGATGGCTGGCCTTAACCCCAGACATAAACAGATGCTATGATGGTTCCACTGATCAAGTCAACATTAACTGCTTCATTACTAATTGCGCACAGATGCTACCAAACACAAAGTTCAGCTTTGTTGTGGCCACACCAGGCCATTATTATATTATATATATATAATAAAATAAATTGTGAATTTTTCTTACCAAAGTGATGGAGTCCACGATGGTTTTCTACCTATTCTTCAGTCTTAACATCTGCAGAAAAGCTTTTGTTCTTTTGAAAAACCTTAAGAAACAGGTCGAACTACTCAGAATCTTTTAATAGAACAAGACAGTCTCACCTGACTTTCACTCTACTTTCCATAATTACCAGTCTCAAAGGCTGCTTTGACCGTAACTAGACTTGAGACAAGAATTTGTTTCAGGTCGCATTTATCAAAAACCTAAAATAATTTCTAATGGAGTGTAACATCCAGAAATGGTCAATTTTCACCTACATATTGCCCCACACAATGTCCGGTCACCTACAGACCCAATTCCACTATCTGAGTGGGGTTTCTATCCTGTCTTCTAAAGCCCAGAAGATTCTGCAGCCCATGTTGACATTTCAGGGGGAACAAGATGTCAGCCTTTGTTCCCAAACGAAGCCTTCTTTTGACAAGACCGCAGGATTGCACACTCATGAAAGAAGAACTTTTACAACTCATAAGTTAAATAATCATGAAATAATAATATGGTTGAATGAACAAATGTTATATGAATACTAATGAAATGTTTTGATTAATCTGTGCTTAAATTACTGAAGTGAAATGAATATGATTATTACATTAAAAGATTAAGAAGGATGAAATGAAATATGACCCATATATTTAATCAGCACACTGACTGGACCAGACAAACTCACCATATCTCAATGAATTAAGTTATAATCAACGTCACTGCACATAGATATTTTCTTATCCACAAAATCAGCATCTTCATATCTGAGGGAGGTGTGTATCTGAGTTTGTTGGCAAAACCCCTTTACAGGGCAAGTTCTGATTGTATCAGTAAACCAAGATATGGCCATTATTTAAGCAGCATCACTTCCTGAGGGATTCAGTGGAGCCTAACTCTGACTGGTCATCGGAGAGAAACTCTTCTCCCATTGCATCTTTGACAAGCTGTCAAAAACCTGTTGCATGCTACAGCTGATACCGCAAACGGTTCCTTCAGAATAAAGCTGAACAAACCTCAACTCCTTAAGAGTTATTCCTAAGACGCAAATAACAACTGTCGTGACCTGGAGACATCTCGAGACCGGTCTAGTCGTCACTGCGGTTTCTTCTACGGACTTCGGTAACTTTGGGGTCCCCAGACTTCAACACATTCCAGATCTACCGCGGGGGGTCTCTGAGAGGGTACGTAGATCGACAGATTGCTTCTAATGTGTTTTTGATAAGAACCAACTTTGTTAGTTTACTGCAGACCAAATTCACTCCCACTCAGAACTCAGTTTCTTCAGATACGAAGGTTCTGATAACATCATATTCACACGTCATCACACCTCACATTCCATCCACTTAGATTCATTCATCATATAAAGTGTCCTAGTTGTCATGTTTTAATTGTTTATAAAATAAATTCCTTACTTTTTATAAACTTGACTCTCTTCTTGAATTAATATGAAGTGTCTAACAATCCCTGAATAAACAACAAATTCTAAATCTTCTGGTTAAACATTCAAAGACCAATCAGACTGGATTTCCATATTTATATGGAAATTCACATCCTATTGGTCAAAGTGTAGGGTAGTATATCAAGCTTTAAAAGCACCCGAATACATACGTATGTTACTCCCACATGAGAAAAATTTCAATGAACTATTGAGCATAACTTTAGTTCACTAACAGTATTTTTTAATACAATAATTTTTTCCACCCACCTACCTACCTACCTACCTACCTACCCACCTACCCACCACTCCTAAATGAAAATGTTGATTCTTGTCTCTTAGGTTTCCTCCCATACCTGTAGAACATATCTTACGAGCTTTTGAGGTGAGAACAGCCACTGTTCCTTCGTGTTGTGTTGGATGATAACTGATAACTTTAATGATAAAGTAGCTTATTTATCTCAAACATCATTAGTAAAAAAGGCTTCAACTCTGTTTTCAGGTTTTAGACAAAGAGAACAAAGGACACCTGGAGGAGGGGGAGTTGACAAAATACATGACTGAGGAAGGTAAAGCTGAAAAGTAGATTTTCTTGTGATATTTTTGTGTAAGCTTCTGCTGTTGTTTAAACCAGGTGAGCCGTTCACTAACAAGGAGATGGAGGAGATGCTGGCAGTGCTTCTGAACAACAAAAGGGGCCTTGTATATTACAGAGATGCTGTCGGTTTACTGGGATTTGATGGTGTGATGAAGTGACACAAAGTGTTTGTGAAGAGATTTGTAAATAAACATTTTTAAACAGTACTTTGATTTTAGATCAACACACCTCACATTCAATTTTGAGAAAATTAGTCACTTGGTAGTTTTGCTTGCTTTTAGCACCCCAAGAGTCTGTTATTAATTTGCTTTAGTAAAACCAAAATTGCTTGTGCTTTCGTCTTTTTAACACTTTAATGTAACTGATGGCATGTCTCCTCAGCCTATATTAGTTTCTACAGGAGTGGTTCATCACTAAATCAAACAAATCCACTGTGTTCACGATCTAAAACATGCAGGAATCATGTGCTGGGAGCAGACTCTAGCATGTCAGCTTCACTTTACAGGGAGTAACAGGGACCTACCTGGTTACTCAAGTTGCAAGTGCGGTATTCTGCCCACAGGGGGCTGTGGTGTGAAATTTTATTAACGCTTTAAAGGGTAATTTTAGAAAAAGAACGAAGAACACATTTTTATATAGCGCCTCTCAAAATAAAAATCAGGATGTTCTACACAATAACAAAAATTTAAATAAAGAGATTAGCACATTCTGGCTCAAGAAAATGAAAAAGCTGCATAGTAACCAAAGCGCCGACTTAAAAGTCAAATGTAATTGTTTTATAAAAGATCCAGGCAGATTTTGCCTGTGCATGGATGTGGTGTTTAGAACAATACATGATTTAAACTTATAGTATGCACCCCAAAAATAGTTTCCTGTGAAAATCTGCAGATACGACAATATGCCTCTGGTTTTGGGAGGATGGAAAGCTTTAATTAGGAGCAAGAGCTTGCTGCTAAGCCAAGCCCAGAACGAGGCCAAGACAACACGCTGGAGTTTAAGAATAGCAAGCTCCCTGAAAACTGCAGCTGATTTACAAAGTGCATTCTTATAGACTGGACTCACACAGAAAAGGCAAGGCATTTTCAGTTAGCTTATTCAGTTCGCCGACCGCCAGTTAAACGCACAAGAAGAAAAAAGTTTTTTTTGCCAGCTTTATGGTGAAGCCTGGAAGTAAAGGTCAGGTAACTGTCTTTGAAGGTGAAGCAAAGAGCTTAAACCAGAGTGAACATTGGCACTGCCTACATTTGTTTGAGTAAGCTAAAGGAGTTTATGAAATCACGTGGCTAATAATATTTTTGTCCAACAGTGTGGATCTTTTTAATTTTTAGCTTATTTAGCAGAGGTGTGACCAAGTCACTGCATTGCAAGTCACAAGTCTTTCCTGTCAAATCTCGAGTCAAGTCCAAGTCAAAGACAACCAAGTCCAAGTCGAGTCCAAAGCCAATGATGTGGAAGTCCAAGTCAAGTCCAAGTCCTTAACTTTGAATTTTCATGTCAAAAGCAGGTCATCTGTCCAACTTAAATTTAATGAAAATGTTAAATTCCAGAAATAGTTTCTTAAAGCTTAAATTGCTCAAACAAGCAGAAAGTGCAACTGAAGATTATAAACAGTGCTGCTGCATTTAGCAGAACAAGATTTTAGTCCATGTCGTGCCACTTTTGAGCTAAAATATCAAATATGCTCAAGTTAACAGATGCAAGTCGATTCAAGTCGCAAGCCATTGGCATTTAAGTCCGAGTCAAGTCGTAAATCTTTATAGATTTTATCAAGTCAAGTCAGAAGTCATTAAAATAATGACGAGTCCAAGTCATGTGACTCGAGTCCACACCTCTGCTATTTAGTAAGACTTGGCTCATATTAGTGTTAGCTCATTATTTCATTTTAAAAAATCCATGAGCAGTGTCAACGAATGATTTGCTGCATCAGGAAAAGATATAGAAATAAAATAGAACGGGAATAAATCCTGATCAGTGGTTTTATCTCAGATGAATTTGCATAGACTCGAACAGCTGTAGCAGACAGATGTTTTACCTAATCTAAAGCTTATACGAGTGAAGCGGTGACAAAAACAAGCCTCTCCCTTAACACGAATTCATGCTACATTATGACTTTAATCCATAGTGAGACAAACCTCAGCTGGCATTATATTCAAGATTTTAGACAAATTCATAAAACAAAAGCCTTAATAGTTTTTTTTAACAGTGAAACAGAATAATTCTCATTTACCACCAGCTTCCACAAACAGACTCAAATCAAATCAGTACAGTTTTGATTTACCAGAAAAGAAATAAATAAAACAAAAACACTTTTTACACGTTTACATTCTTCTTTTATGACCTCAGACTTGGTAACAAAGTGAATGAGTTAAAAAGTGGCTATGACCTAAAATCTACGATGTTAATCCACTTTGGTGAAACGTCATTCAGAAGAAAAAGGAGGAATGTTTATTTTTGAAAATGTAGTGGGAAAGTTAAATGGGATTTTATTCCAAATGTTAATTCAACCAGAACATGAAAAATATATTCATGTCATATAATCAAATGGCCCTCCAACCTACAGCTCTCATTTTCAGAATATTTTGTTTTAAAGTCTTCTGAGAAGGTGAAAAATATAGAAGATACCTGCTGATTGGTCCATTACTTCATATACTGATTCATGTGGCTTCAAGTACTCATGTCTATGCCCTGTTGAATCAGTTATAGAGGAGCTTCCGATTCATTTATTCCAGCATTTTAATGCAAGATACATTTTTAGCAACCTCTGCCTCACTAGTCAGTTGGTCCCTGAAGAGCCGTTAGCTGTCAGAAAATTACAGACCAACACGTGACAATAAAAGGCAACGAGTAAGAAAGGAAACAAAAGCAGAGGTAGAGAGGAATATGGTAACGTAACCTGCTACCAACGGTGGTCTCTTCACAATTTTGTCCCATTATTGCACTCCACCTGAACCAGAACGAGCACCAGAAAACAAACCACATTGCACTTTTCACATATACTGGGAAGAACAGGAACCTTCAACTGGAAAACCTTTTTGTAAAAGGATAAGCTAGAGGGAAGAGGTGGTTTAAATCTGACAAGTTTTCACCCAAAACTTGACTTCACTTAAAATAACAAAAAAAAGAAAATTAATTTGATCTGCATCAGTTAAGGTCAAAGGGGTTATCCAACACCTGATCAACATGCTGCTGCCAACAAACAGAAGATTCATCCATTTTGGAGTTTCCCAGCAAACATCGACTGCATAGCTGCATCCTGGGATTAGCTTGTTTAAATCTAACTTTTATCCTGCAGAAGTTGTGCAAAACTTGGTAAGAAACATCTGCTTTCATCTGAACCTCATCTCTCTCTTTATCTGATCCAGACAGTAGATCAAGTTCTATAAGGCCTCAGTGAAGAAGAAAAGAACAAGCTCATTAAAACCACTAGTCAGAAGATGGACCATCTGGATGGGTGTAATGGGACAATTTCTGCTGGTTGTTTTCAGTCTAAAAGGTCAAACTGGAAGAATTAGATAAGAAAACATATACAAATGACTGCATGTACATAAAATTAACTGAATAGAAAATGGAGAAATAATAAAGCCTTAAACCAGAATAAACACCTTAATCCCTTCTGAGATTCAACTCAAGAAGTCCTAGTTGGATTAGAAATAAAATAAGTTTAAACATTTACCAGATTTTGATTGGATACATTTAAAGATTTAAAATGTAGAAGCCTGAACAAATTAGATTTGATCTCCATGATCTGACTCTTGAGTGATGATCGGTCATCTAGCAGGGCCATGATTAGCAAACCTGAAACCTGTGTCAGTATCTGACAGCAAGAGCGTATCGTACCCAGATAGAGTTTCTACAGTCCAGTATTTGGTTGGCTCAACACACAATAACCTTTGGTGTCCCTCTTTAAATCTGCAGCACCAGGCCAGCAGCTGAGATGTTGTCCCCCCCACCTGCAGTTTGATAAACCTCAGTGCACACCAGCACCGGTGCCACGCAGATCTGGTAGTCGTCCTCATCCCAGCAGCTGACGGGCCTGGTCTCCTGCAGAGGGATACGCTGGCTGCCGGCACGGTGGCTAACGGAAAACGAGTCATCCATAATGAGTCTCGCCTTGCTGAGGTCGATGTCATTCGAGCCACAGACGTGCCGGTTAGCTGTGAGCGATGCCTTGGCGATAGCCGACATGGTGTTCTTCCACTGAGAGCCGTGCGTCACAATCATGGCCTGGAAGGCCAACGTGTGCACATGGAGTCGGGTCAGCGGCTTACCCTTGAACTTAGCACTGTCTAAGTTGCTGTCTGAGCTGGTGTCCTTGTGACGCTGGTTCAGAATTCGGTAAACCTCCCTCATCTGGTCGAGGACTGTAGCTACGCGAGGGTTTGGGTCTGAGAGCACGGTGATGTTGGAGCCTTTGAGCAGGCTGAGGAGATTGGGAAGTTCCTGTTCGTTCATCCCTAAAGAGTCAGCCTGTAAAAGCAGAGACAGGATGAACGGTTTCAGTAATAATGAGGAAATGTCTGACATGTTCTTTTAATAACTGAAGAAAAAGAAGGGGACAAGTTTGTTTAAAAAAATAAAGACCTGACGTGTGTTATACAAACTGCAGTATGCAAACTAACAATCAGAAAATGTTGCCGAGTTGAAAAAAACCTAAAAACAATTACTGTAGTGTAATACATCCTACACCTCATTAAATATGTACTATAGTGACCTTTGACCCAGTGGGGAAAACACTGCTTTTAGAGGGTTTGAGATATTTTCTTAAAGGTGCAATATGTAAGAATGAAGTAACAATGACATCCTGTGGTTAAATTTGATTACTGCAGCCCATTTTTCTAAGCAAAAAGTTACTTTCTCACTTTCATTCCATGAGTTTAACGGCAGTTTCCAGTTATGGGTCCAGAGGCGTGGCGTGGGGTAGCACATGCCACCCTTGGAATCTGATTGGCCACTCCCTACTGAGTTTCATTTAAGTTGTCTTTATATTCTCGACAAAAAGCTTAGTGTTATAAACCAAAGAACAGTAGGTAGTAGCATGTACTTTTAACGTTGATTTCTAGCTCTAGGCCTACATTTCATTAATATTGTTCTTTATAATTTTTTTCATATTGGCCTAAACAGTATTTAGAGTTCTGGCCCGACTCCACTCCAGTTGGTGGTGGCAATTAATCAAGAAGTGGCAGTGTTTCCCCTACATAGACTCAGGCGTGGTGCAAACTCCAGCACCGCAGCTACAAATTCTTCTAGTTCACTGTTAGCAATGTTAGCTCACTATTAGCCTCAGCCTGTTTCACCCTGCTTCACCCAATATTAGAGTAAAATAAAAAGGAAAAAGTGGATTCTTAGGGGTAAGAGAAATAACTTCTGGGTCGCTCCTGTTTACTGGCTTTGGTTCTTTAAATAACTCTGGAGCTTATTTAGCCTGGCCTACCAGACTCGTCTTCTGTTCTACACAGAGAACGAGTCTGGTTACTCACAGGCAGAGAGGCACATGAGGGGCGGGACTAGCCAGCTCAAAAATAACCAATCAGAAAAAAGGCGGAAATGCCAACTGTACTGCGCGACGCTGTAATTTTTTTAGCTGTAGTAAAAAAAAAATGGCGTCTGGCGATGGCAAACATCTTTTTATTTTATTTTTTCCAGAAGAAAGGCTTTTAGCACGTCTTTTTGTTGTGGTTTTAAAGACATGTTCAAGTAATTTAGAATAGAGGGAAGAGCTGCAGTGAACTTCACAGTTGTCTTCGTTGTTTACAAGAAACTGAGTGTTGTGGTGTGTGACGTCCGCAACGCTGTAGTTTTTTAGCTTTAGTCAAAAATGGCATCTGGCGACGGTGCAAACAGCTTTCTTTAGAATAAAGGCTTTTAGTGCTTCTACTTGTTGTGGTTTTAAAAACATCTTCAAGTCATTTAGAACAGAGGAAAGATCCACAGCGAACTCTGCTTAAGTCGCCATGTTTATGAGAAACTCAGCATTCTAGTGTGTGACGTACACTGCTCAGTGCTGATTGGCTCGGTCAGAATTCTCAGGGGGTGGGGTTATTTGAATAGAAGAGTTCCCAGACCCATGCTTCCCATAAGGAGGCATGGGGCTGGCTGGTCAGGCTAGAACTTTTTGCCAGCCGGTGTCAAATTACAAATACCGGCACTGCAGTGTGAGATTGCTGTTGACTGGGCAACCCCGCGGTCTCACAAATTTTAAATAGTGAATACGTCACTCTGCATATTTTGAAGAGAAAAACGGACAGCCTCCTAGCTGGCTGAGACAGAAACCTGTTTCAATGTGACCTTTCGCCCAATATGATTGAGACATTAGTCTGTTTTGTGATTATTTCACCGTAAAATTCTTACACTTTGCTCCTTTAAAGCCCAAATCAACGTCACTGACCATATTTATCGCATCAACACTGGTTTCCTATGACGCTTCCTCATTACTCTAGACTTGTTTTTAATTAGACACATCAACAGGTGAGGAATAAGTTTGCCTATATAGGAAATCCCCTCCTACCAGGTCAAAGCGCTTAGCTTACAAATTTATTCAAAAATAATTCAAATCCAAATTCAAATTCCCAGTACCATCTGAGCATTTCCAACAGGCTGACTCATCATAGCTACATCCTAAATAAACATGTCCGTCAAAGTGAGTTTCTAGTCTGTAAACAAGCATATGGGGGACGACATACATGGGGGATGACGTGGTGCAGAAGGTCATCCACAATACTCTCGTCAACAAAACTGGCCATCTCAAAGTGGATGCCGATCTGAGGAGATGAGGTGGACAGCAGGCCTTCCAGCCTAGAGAGGACAGCTTCTCGCTCACCTGGAATAAAGAAATGGACAGGATGGCGATGACTTTTAGATGCCAACATTGAGAATTTTCTTCCTAACCCATTACAAATTAAATGCTATAAAAAGATGCAGTGGATGCTGTTTTCCAAGCTATAACTCTGCTGCAGTTCTTGTGGAGAGGATACAAATGGAAGATGGATTTCCTCCTGAAGGTTGTTATTAAGCTCATGACTCCATGATGAAGGTATTGCAGTTCTTGTTTTAGCCTGTACACGGATGAATGTAACCCACTGTTGGACAGACACATATTGAAGATACATCCAAATGCAAAAGTAACTTAAAAACCTTTAGTGACCATTTACACAAATCAACGTTCTCCGTTTTTCTATTAAAACCAACAATGTTATTTATTTACCTGGCAGGAAAGGGAAGTTGTCCATCATCTGTAAACCACCCACCACTATCAGATCTGGTCTGAAGTCTCTGAGTTTCTTGGCAAACTCCTCCAAGGAGTCCAAGTAGGGGTTATGATCATCACTGTGAATGATGTATCTGCAGAGCACAGGAAAAAACCCCATCTAATCCAGGAAGTTAATTTTTCAGCTCCATCTTGAACAAGCTTTTAAGTTTAAATAAAAGCAGAAACCTGTTGGCTCTTTGGGAGGTATAGTGCCCCCAGCTAGTACTGGATGAATATTCCAGAATCAGGTGGATGTCTGGCTCCTCGATGTCCTTACCAGCCACTGGAAGTTGGAAAACCAACATTAATTAAAGGGGAACAAGACAGGTTTGGCCTGCTTTTAGCACAACCAAGTGTCGGTTTGTAGAACCAAAAGCAAAACTTATCTCCTCGCTGTGTTATTTTTAACACTTTAATAACAGCTGAAATGTCTCCACAGTCTTCCTTAGTGTCTACAGGAGTGATTCATCTCTAAATTAAACAAATCAGCTGTTTTTATGATCCAAAACATGCAGGAAACGTGCTGGAAGCAGACTGCAGCACCAGGTATGTCAGCTCAATTTTTTTTAAGTATCAACAGAGTGGCTTGCAAGTCTGAAGTTGCAAGTGGAATATTCTGGCCACAAGGGGGGCAATAGGGGCTAGGCGGCCTTTCATTAACCCTGTAAAGGGTCATTTTAGTATATACTGGCTCAAGAAGATGATTTAAAGTGAGGGTCAATGCATGGCTGGAGACCTATTTCATCTACACTTCCTGTCAGGAAAACGCTTCTGAAAGACGCATCACCTGGCGGACCGAGAGAGCGGCACTGAGGCAGTGATAGACTGCACCCCCCTCAACCCCCACGTGTGTGCTGTCGGAGTCTCTCGATCTAAAAACGAGTTGTTAACGAGCGTGTGCGCACGCACTCACACAAGACTTACCGCTCAGGAGAAAAGCAGACAGATTCTGCAGCATTCTGGAGGATTTCCTGTTAAACGCGATCATTATATGAAAAGGGGAGGAGGGCATTTTTTTCAAGGAGGCGAGCAGCTCAGAGCGCTAATGTGTCAAACCGGCAGGTGCGTGGCTGAGCCTGGTGGAGGTGCGGCTGCCTCACCTGGAGACCAGTGCATTGCAGCCACGTAGTACTTTGCTGACAACGTCACGTTTTTCAGCTTAGCCATCAGCCACAGCTGATTGTAAATAAATGTGGAGCAGTGTTTTAATATGAAGATGGAGATATAATTATGGTTTTGGCCTGAAATATTAAATTTAAAGTAAGTTGCTCTAAACTGCCACACTAATGATTACATGTGTGCACAGCACCATTAGACACTCATCTGTACAGTTTATCAGCAAAAAATAGTTAGTTTAGGCGTTACTTGCTCTTTAAAAATATGAAAAGGTTGAAAAGTATCCCTTTTACAAAAAGGCAGGAACAAAACTAGACACCACCTACTATCAGGTCAAAACAACATGCCAACAATTTTTTTCCACGTGCATGTTTGTGCACATACCTGTAATGTGCCGAGACAACACATCAGTAAAATCAGTGCTGAAACTTCCCCCCAACAGCACATCACATCCCTCGGTTGCCATGCGCCCCGCCATTACGGGAGCGTTGCCACCCACAGCCCACCTGTTTCCAGGTAGGTCACGAGCACACTCCACCAGCTCACTGAAGAGAGTTTCATTTAACATAAAACGCCTAGAGGGGGGACAGAGAAAAGACGCTTGCACTGAAAAAGAAATGAAAAGGGCATGCAGTTCTTCATCCGACATCACTCACTCTGCAGCAGCTCCAGGTGCAAAGAAGTAGGCAAAGCTCTGCGCCAGCTGTTCAGCATTTTCTAGATAGTCGTGGTGCATGGGCTGGTCGCTGTTAAGGATTCCCATTTTATTTAGAAATGACACACCATCTACTATCAGGTCGGCACAACCTCCAAAACCTGCAAAAACAGATGGATAAACACAATTGTGCATAAAAATCAAAGTCAAGACAAAGAATAAAAAATGAGGACACACAAAAATGTTTGCTTAAGACATTTGTACATTTAGTAGGTATACATTTACATTTGAACTAGTTCTGATTAGTTGCCTTGTCCTTTAGCTGCATCAGCTATTCATGCACACTGCTATTATATTAATACAGTTTCTAACAATTTTGGTATAAATAAAAGTTAAATGGTTTTGAAATCAGTCAAACTTATCCTAAAGTGGTAGCTGAGGAACCTGATCACAGCATTTGTTATTGGAAGCCAATTATGGATGATAAGCAGCAACAGATTGCGTAGCCGAGTCTGCTATTGGATGGGGCAAAGGTTAAAAGATTGTGATTTATACTATCAAAGTCCAAAATGATAGGATTTTTAACATTTGGATTATATTAAGGTAGCGCGACTCGGTTGCGAATGACCACAGTCACCAATTCTTGTCATGTGTCTTGCCCAGTATGTCTGATCTTTGAATTGTGTGTACTGAAACTCTTCCCTGGGACAAATGAAGCTTTTCATTCATTCATGACAGTGGAAAATATATCTCTAACACAAATAGTTCATTATTTACTCATTTAGCTCCCATGTTGTTCGTCCCTGATCAGTTCTGACCATCCCAGCTTGGTTGAGGAGCTTTATCTTAGCCTGGCTGTCCCGTTTGGTTTATGGATCACAGCTCAGATCCACCTGTTCCAGCTGCTGATCTGAACTGGGATCTGGTGTCTGCAACTTCATGACTACACAACCTTCTCAACTCACCAAATAGAGATTTTTTTTACTTTCCAACACCAACTTAACACATTGCTCTCCTTTACTCATTCATTTGCAGATAAATACAATCTGGCGTTGATGATTTTGAAGGTTTACCCAGTGCTGTTAAATATTTAAATGACACGCGACACAAACGTTTCTAGCTATTTTGTTTCGCTAGCAAATTATGCTAATAGCAATACTTTATGCTGTCAAAGTGCATGCAGCAGCTTTCGTTAGTGTCACATGCTTTACTTATTTTTCTGTTGCTATTATTAATCAGAAAACTCCACAATAAACGAAACGTATGTGACTCGTGCTAACGTTAGCTTGCTGTCATAGTACCTACCGATCGCCACTCTGGGTCGGGCGTTATTCATGCCGACTTTCCTCTCAGCCCGGAGCAAAGACGAAAGGACTGAGTCAAGTCGGTAATCCAGCTCTACATCCTGCGGTGAACGGAACCAAAGCGCTAAAATAACCACAAACAGAGACACAGCGGAGCCATATCTCATCCACGGAAGCCTGCTTCCCTCCTCCATCTCTCGAGTCGCTACAACTCCGTCGGTGCGGTGGCTCTCTGGTCCTACTCGAATTTACACTTCTTCGTGTTTATTGGCGGGTGGCATCTAACTTCTAGGTGCATTTCCGCCACCTACTGTGCTGGAGTATGAGTCGGAGCAAGAGCGTAAAACCCCCCCCCCCCAAAAAAACAAAAACAACTAAATTGACAAACCAGTGTTTTATATACTCAATAACCATCTTATATTTCCTTTCTTCACCATTTAACAAATTCTTTACATTTATCACTCCACCTCCTATGTTTTTTTAATTTCTCCCTGAGTTGTCCTCTACTTTCCTCATATTTTATGCAGTTACATAAAACATGTTCCACTGTTTCTCCCCCCACCCCACATCCACACAAACCTGTGGGATGTTTGAATTTACACTACACCCCCTCCCGACTAAAGATAAACTGTTGGATGGTAGGTGGGTTTGTTTTTACAAACAGCGTGTTCCGGATGAGCATTAAACTATGCGGGCACTGCCACGACTTGATGTTACGGTCTCTCTTTAGTTTTTAAATGCTTTTTAAATACAAAACGTAAATTGTCCTCAAGTGTCTAACTTTCACCGGAGTCTCTCAAACCTTTACAGATTTTAAAAGCACAACCAATTATTTTAGACAACAGGGACACACTGGTGACTAAAAGAAGCCAGTTTATTTTAAAGGGGCGTTGAGGATTGTTTTTGTAATAACATTTCCACCCAGGGGCAGAAGTAGCCAAGTGGTGCTCAGTAGAGACCAACCAAAACGAAAAGCACACTCTAAAAAGCATTGACGGTTATTGTGATTACTGCAATGTAACCGTAATAATGAGTAAATTTAAAGCGGCCTAAGTCACGTCCATCTACTTTCACCATGGGTCCGCAACTGCCCAAAAACTGAAACAGGAGTCTATGAGAGAAGTTGTTTTCTGATCCTGTTTCAAATGAGCCATGGATTTCACATGTCAGCACATTTTGATGCCAAGAAAGCACTTATTTGACAGGCGGCAAGTTATTTTGCATGTATCTGTATGAAAATATGTATAGGACTACAAATCTGCTGCTCCCTAAATTGACATCGAACCATGCACAAGAGCAATTGGCGAGCCTCTGGTTCTTCCAGGACGAAAGAGGAGCATTAAACAACTATAAATCTGGCCATGCGGTGAGCAGCTACACCGGAGAGAAGAGATTCTGTGGTGACGTCATATTTGCGACATCTGATTTGTAGTCATTTCAATTCAAAAATTCTACAATTTTACAAGCCAATAAATTTAAAAGTATGTGACAGTCAAATCACACATTTTCATTTAAAAATTGAAGTACATGTGTGTGATTCAGCCCGTAAGGCAAAGCAATTTAGCTCTTCTAGCCACGTTGACTTGCATCAATTTATTTGTTCTGGAGACCCACTGACAGTTTTCACTTTAGAAGTGTGTGTGTGTTGTGGGGGGCTATGTCCACCCTGTTCCCCCCCAAAAAAATTACGTCCATGTGGAGACCTATGAGTCGACCAGAAGGGGAGGGCTCCCTATAACAAATCTACAGAACAAGCTAGGTTTTGAACACAAACACGATCCCTCAGTATCTTCCCTGAGAGCTTTTGCTAGAACCAGAAACCCGCATTGCCACAGGAACATCATTCACTGCTTTGGACATCCATTCTTGTTTGTGACTAGTTTTTTCTAAAGTTGAAGTGGTTGCAGCTGGACATTTCATTGTTTTTATTTCTCAATTCTAATTTTTGCTTATTTTTTCTTGCACCAAGTACCACAGCAATTTCCTAATGTGATTCTCACACATATGGCAAAAAAAAAAAAAAAAATAAAATAAAATAAAAAAACCTTCTGATTCTGATTTCTCCTCTGAAATTGCACAGTAACCCCTCACGTATGTAACTGAGGTCCCAGGGAAGTGCAGTGGTTTGGCGAGACTGACAACCGGATGGTGCCATAGTTGCTTTTGGTTCGAAAAGTGTTATTGGCAGAGGTTTTTAAACAGAACCAAGAGAACCATTTAATCAATTATAGAACGAAAAGTTTTAGCCAATTTGCCATTGCAGTTTCAAGTTTGTGAGCCTTGGTGTCGTATTTTGCACAATAAAATATACCACAACATGTTGTCAAACATCTCATTCATTCATTTAATTGAAATTTAGCACTGTACCAACAGTATGATCAAAACAAACACCATCTCATTGTTCATATTTAAGTTCTCTGATCAAAGTTTAAAAACCCCCCATTAGGCACTTATTGTAGACAGTACATCCAGACATCAGCATAAAAAAAACAAAACAGGATCAAACGTGAGCCAATCACTACAAAACAAGTACATTCAAAACAAGACATACCTTTACTCATCTGGATAGTTAAAAAAAAAACCTAATTAGATCATGTTCTGCATTGCTCTAAACTGGCCAAGCAAACACACAATTAATGTTCTCAAATCCACCAACAGTGAAAGTTGCTTAAGTTTCTTAGTATGTGTAATGCTGTATATACATACATAGTTTGATATGACTTAAAAAAAAAAAACTTTAAAAAAAAATGTGTTGTAGTTGAGTGGTGTGTGTTGCCCTCTAGTGGTGATTCCCTTCAAACCTGCAGAGAAAAAGGAAAACCATTTATTCACAAGCATCAGACTAAAGACCAGGTGTCTTATTTATCAAACATTGAGTAGAATCTTTACTAAAACTGTACTTAAGCTCAGCAAAAGAAATGTACTTACGCCAAGTAGGTTTGTGATCTATCAAACATGGAGTACGCACAGCTGCTCGCAATCTCCGCTTCATAAATCAGAAACTATCTAGAATGTTTCTCAGCTGCTTTTTGGTCACATCCTGCTCTCACCACACCCACTTACTGCCATAAATAGTCAATGCAAAGTGCCTTGTGGATCTCATGCATATACATAAGCCGGCTTGTTGCAGCAGTTCGATCACGACCGCAGATCAAGGAAGCGCTATTTCACAAGTTGAGGTAACTGTGGGTGAGGTGCAGAAATGAAAGGAGGTGCTTTAGCAAAACAAATAAGAGAAAATCCACGGAGTGGCACACCGTTGCTGAGGCCGTCAATGCTGAGTTCTTCAGAGAGATCTGTGGCGGATATAAAAAAATGATCCGATCAAAACTCGATCCCCAGACTCCCGGGTGAAAGTCACGCGTGTTAACCAGTCAACCAAACGGAGATCTCCCTTGTCCTAGTAACCAGGGCGCATGAACAATCGGGTCACAGTGACAGGACACACATACTGTCACAGACGCAGATATTCTGCATTCTGTATTCTGCGCTTCAGGCTGTGTGTGTGTGTGTGCGCGCGTGCATGTGGGGGGTCTTGTTCTGTGTGAAAACGAAGCAGTACAATTGATAATGCTGCAGGATTTCATAATTTTATCCTTAGCAGCAGCACTGCAGGTGCTCTCCATGTCCAACATGTGCATAAGCAAGGTCCTTAGTCAACTTAAAGTTGCGCACATTTTTCCGCTAAGTTTTCTTTCATAAATCCCAAAGTTTGCGTGGAAAGTTGCTTATGCAGTTTTCCGACCCCGTTTTGTGCGTAAGCAAGCTTGATAAATGAGGCCCCAGGAGCCTCATTTCTCCACCTCACCCACAGGTACCTCAATTTCTGCCTCTGTGAAATAGCGCTTCCTTGATCTGCCTTGATCTACGGTCGTCATCATCATTGGTGGAGCGCTGCAACAGCCGGCTTATGTAAATGCATGAGATCCACAAGGCACTTTGCATTGACTATTTATGGCAGTAAGTGGGCGTGGTGAGGGCAGGATGTGACTAAAAAGCAGCTGAGAAACTTCAGTCTCTGATTTATGAAGCGGAGATTGTGTGCAGCTGTGCGTACTCCATGTTTGATAGATCACAAACCTACTTGACGCAAGTACATTTTTTGCTGAGCTCAAGTACGGTTCTAGTAAGGATTCTACTCAATGTTTGATAAATGAGACCCCAGGTGAATAAGTGAAGACTGATAACATTCATGCACAAAGAAAAAGCTACATATCCTGGTCAAGCTTGATATGAACAGAAAGTAAATCAGTGTGTTGCAAACAATAAATATCACTTACCTTTAGTTTATTTGGGCATTCCACCAACCATCTCCGATTCAATACCACAGTGATCTGATCCACGCAGGATTTTGAAAAAACCTGAGAATTAAAAATACATACATTTAGAAAAACAGAGGCTTGCGCTTAAATATACATATATGCATACATATGTGAGATGTGCAAAGAGCCTCAGCTCACCATTGTCACCCCAGTCAGTGTTCCAGGAGTTTGCACAAAGCCAGTAGGGGACACCGTTCTCCTCCCCCCAGCCCAAGACCTTGATGGCATGTCCACCCAAAGCAGAACCAGTCACATGCTGATACACACCTGGAGGAGAAATTGGGCACAGCTACAGTCAGCTCAACATATCCACGCTTATACTGCATGTCTGATTGGTGCATTCGTCCTCACCAGACTTGTACAGAAGAAAGTCCTCAAAGACTGTGAATGCTCCCTCTACAGGACCGTTCTTGTATATCTCAGACTGAATCTCCGTCTCTTCTGATGGCACGCTGTAAGCGGTTTTACCTGCAACAAACAGTTAGCGGTATGCATGCATTTGTGTGCACATCTAGCCGCCACCACTGTGGTTTGACCCACATACAAATACCCACCCAAGAAGAGAGGTTCCTAAAAACTGGACACATCTGAGACCTGATTATGTACTTATTTTATAGACATGCCTTTATGCCTAAAAATGCAACATGAGATTTTTTTATTTGCATACTGAATACAGTTTCATCTTGTGGTTAATAGTACAAAGTTATCACAGGTGAACAAACTACTGAGGACATTTTAACAAATCTTAATGATTCCTTATAAAAGCAATAATTCGTCTCCCTCTGTTCAATCATACCATAATGTTTGTCCTTCTTGTAGCTAGGTGTGTATCCAGGTTCACATGTGTTGACACATTCAGGCGTGTCACCGCCCTCTCCGGTGCAGGGGGGTCTGCTGCCGTTCACATGGTGCTCACAGGGGGCAATGGTGTAGGGCCTGCAACCTGTTCATACATACATACTCACGTTAGGGCCCTTATTAGGGACCAAGAAATGCTGATTGGTACGACTTCACAAAAATCAGTTAACTACAGAACACTAAAGGAGCATTTTAATAATCTGAGGGGGGGAAAAAAAGTTAAAACCAGCTTGATCAAAGTAGTTTAAGAATCTTATTTGTGACTTTAAAACTTGCTTAATAAGCCAAAACATTTTAAACAAGTCTCCTAATTCCAGCAAATAGTTCACTTAGACATGGATAGAAATCAAAATGAGACAAGGAAATAGATATAAATAAATCAAAAAGCAGTAATCCATCCATGTGTTGACCAACTTTATTGCTAATGAGTGACATATTTTAATGCGATCGTTGGATCTCAAATGCACAAACTCACCGATGTGGGAGTTGTAGAGACCTCCAGTGACGAGTCCCTCTTTGGTCCAGAAGTCCCAAGCAGCTGTGGGGTAACCACCGTTGCATCTAAATAAAGGCAGAACCAGATGCTCATTAATGCATCAGTACACAATCCAGGAAGTTAAATTCATGAAAAGTCAAGTGTTCATCTCTTACCCCATTCCACAGCTGTCACAGCAGGAAAGGAGATCCTCAGCAGAGACATCCACACTGACTTTCCCATTGCTGTGGATGCACACACGGTCAGAGATGGCCTCTGCAGCACCAAACGCCTGTAGGCCAAAACATAAATGTGAGTAAATAGAGGTGTGAAAGTTCAGTGCAGCATCAATAAACCATCTCTAGTTTCAGCTCTTGGCTTTCCAACAAGCCTATTCTGAAGAGTTTTTACTCAACTACAAGAGCCAGAGTGTAACCTCACCCAGCAGGAGCCACAGGAACCCTGGTCTCTGATCTCCTTTAGAGTGGGACAGTTGGGCCACTGCACTCTGGCATCAAAATTTGTAGGTAGCTTCAGGCCTCCACCATACTGAACCCTGTCAAGACGAAGGATTACAGTTACCACAGTGACCCCAGTCATTACCAGGGTATGTATGGCAAGACAAAAAAAAAGCAACAACTTCAAAGCATGCACACATCTGAAGATACAAAACCTATGCAATCAGATAATCACAACTCACATGAGGGGCAGTTTAGGTCCCTTCAGCATTGTGCCGCAGAGCTTCTGGACATAACTGTAGTCAACATTTAGGAAGTTGTGACCAGCCTGGAGGAGGAAGATTTGGTTAAGACATTTCTACTCATTGAAATCTAAGTAAAAAAAACCCCAAACAAACATGAACTATTTTACCTGCCAGGTGGTATTCATTTTATTGATGTAGTTGATCATCTCACTGGACAGAGGATGGAGGCGGGGCTTGGCCAGGCTCACCGAGAAGCTGGCAGCCAATAGAAATAGGGATGTCCACCACATCCTGCATGACAAGAACAAAGATACGAATGAACTGATTATACATAATACAGTGAAAGCACCGACTCAGAACAAGAGTACATCTATAATAATTCAGATTACCAGAACCGTTTCGAGGTTTGATTTCTTGTGGAATGTTTCTATGAAGGCCGAATGACAAACATTATCCCATAAGCATTAGAAGGGCTCTTCTATATAGATGAGTTTGAAACATGTAGAATATGGGTGTCCCAACTTTTAAAGATGAGGGATAAAAATCATCAAGTTTTAGTCGTCACGGGCCATAAATATTAGATTATTTTTTTCCCCCCAAAAAGAACCCTTCCTAAATTTTTTTTATTTGTACTCCTCAAAAGAAGTCAGTGCAACCATCCATCCATTTATTGGTCTACTTATCTGAAATCACGTCAGAGAAGCAGGAGCCCAAGCAAAAAGGCCCAGGCTTCCCTCTCCCCAGCCCCAGCTCTTCCGCGGAATCTCGGATTTAGAAATGGGAAATAATAATAATGCATTTGTCAAAATCAGATTTTTTAGAATGTGTCCAATATCAAGAGTCTGCTGAAGATAAAACATTCATTATAGAAATCCTAATGGGGGTGGGGGGGTGGGGGGCTTGGGCCACAAAGCCCCAATGCTACACTTCTGAAAAACAAAAAGACTTAAAAAATTTAAAAAATGCCATGCTTGAAGAAAGTGGTCCCACTTTGATCCACTTTTGAAGCTACCAAGCAGGCAAAAGACACAGTTGATTAAATATCTTCACACTGGTTGAATCTACAAGTGTACCAGCAAAAACATCCATTCTCAGTTATGCTTTTCTAGCCTCAAGTCTAGAGTGGGTTGTCGGAAGGTTGTAGGTTCGACCCCAACTCCGGCAGAGAATGCTTGCTGCTCTTGTGTCCTTAACCCAACTTGCTTGCTGGTGCTTGTTGGAGGTACCAGTGGTGCCTTGCTCAGAAGCCTCAGTGTGCCCCAGGGCAGCTGTGGCTTCAATGTAGCTCATCAGCATGTGAATGTGTGTGTGTCTGAATGATGCATGGTAGGGTAAAGTGCTTTAGAGTCCTCTGACTGCAACACCAGACACGGATTTTTCTGTACAAAAGCAAAAATCTTCAAAATAGCTAAATACTAGAAAAACTACTAAAAATACCCACTAGTTAACGAGCAGTACATTCTTATGCTCCTTTTGTTTGCCACAGGCAGGTCGACTCAGAACACCTGTTCAGACATGGCCAACAGTAGCCTGATGAAAACATCTGAATTCTTGAGGAACTCGTTTTTTGTCACATGATTTAGGCTCATTGATTACCAGCTGTAAAAGGTATACGGGGGCAAGCAAAAGCAAAACTTCCCCATTACGGAACATGACTTTACTTCGTGTTTTAAGCCAAAATAAGTTTACAAAGTACACAGAGGAAGTGAAAACTCAAAATCTGTCCTTTGTATGTTTTTCACTTCCTTACAAGATTCCTCTAACACAGAACGAATCGGGTTAAATTAAAATGCTAAATCATCGTTAAAGCTAAGGGTAAACCAATAGTTTGTACTTAGGTAAAGAGGATGTGAAAAATGTTCCATGTGTGGGAGGTTAAATAAGAAAATTGACCAGAAAAGTTCCCCACCAACTAGGTAATGATAACTGCTGGCATGCAGCTTTTCTGATGACTCTTAATCTAGGGTCTCTGCTCTACTTAAACTGGTCAACACGACCCTTTGGTGTGTTGAGTAATTGAGATAAATCCATGTTTCTCCACATTCCTTTTTGCTGCCTGCACAAAAAGACCAACAAGGCAACAGAAAGGCAACAGAATCAGAGGTCTGGTGTTGACCTTTTTGCTTGCTACAGGACAGATAAGTGCAGAGGGCCTGCTGACTGAAATTGAAACCTCATACTGCACAAGTATATATGTCATTTTTAAAGACGGCGCAGGAACCTCAAAAACCTGTTAAAATTTTAGGGTAATTCAATTCACCTGGGGAGTACAAGGCCCTGCAGTAACAGACATGTTTTCCATTAGTATTATGTCTTCCTGTTCATAAAAATAGTTTCACTTTCCATTTCACCAGTTTCCAATATTTCATAAACGTTTTTATTTTTTATATTTTTTTGTGAAATAATCATTTCTCACACACAAACACCTGTCATAATTATCATTTGACTAATTAACCCGCACATGGCTCAAACTTAAAACGCCAGTACTCGAAAGTCCTGCGGTCAATCAAAGCAATCAAATGCACAATTTCACTGGGGGAAAAGCAAATCACAAATACAAAACTACCTAATCTATAAAAAGAGCATTAATTAGTTTAAATGCATCTAAACTCGTACAGTACTTTGTCAATAAACTATTTACCCCACAATAAACAGGTTTAAAACTTAGCTTACGCAATCCGTTTAATATCGACTTGTGTTTTTCACTGACGCAGCTAGCCACACCGCCCCCATGCTAACCCTTTTTAAGTCTCAAATAAACCAAACAGCTCACCTGTCGGATGATTGTCAGTTGCTGGTGTTAATTCGATGAGTTATTCAGCTCCAGCTACCCCGGTTCGCCGTGCGGTGTCTGTCGTCTGAAGTCGTTTTTCTGAAGTATTTATTCCTGGTAGCACATGAAGTGATCACATGAACGCAGCTCATGTGATCACACCGTCACCCACGCGCCCCACCCCCGCCCTGCCTGCTCTTCTGTCGCTCATCACCACTGCAAGTTAGAATCAGAAAGATGTTTTAGAAAGTAAGAAATGATAATCCTACTGACAGGAAAAGCCACTTTACACTCATTTTTAAACATTCTCTCTTGCCTCTCAAAACACTGCAACCTATTTTGTTTTTATTTTCAGCAATTAACTCTTGACATGTTTATTTACTCCAAAAACACAATTCAACGACTTAATCAACTTTTTAGAGTTTCAGGTTCTGCAGAACCTCATTATATAAAACCAGGTGTGTTGTAGCAAAGAAACATCTAAAAACTGCAGAGCAGTGGCTTCCAGGGACATGGTTTGTACACTTCTGGGGTTGATGTTTCATTATGATCACTTTATCAATAATCTTTTTTTAACCTATTCTTTTACTTCACATTTTTTTCTTCCAAAGTGTGTTAAAAAATTTAGATTTAATATTTTCCTTTTTCTGTTTTATTTCTAAAATTCCAGAACATGATTATCAGTGTATTTAGTTTTGTTTTCACACCTGAGATTGATTCACAGGCCTTACCTGTCTGATCTTTGTTTTTTTTTAATCCTGTCCAGTGTGGGGTTTAGTTTCTCTGTGTCTTTCTGTCAGTTCCAATATTTTTATTACTGTACCCTAATTATTTAGTTCTTTTAACATAACTGTATTCAACCTACATGCAGCCTCTGATGTTCGCTCCACTATGACATCACCCACATGACTAATCAAATTACAGTTTTACAAATAAAGACCAAAAATACACAGATATGAATAGTTATTTCAACATAACTGAACCTTAACAGATGCAATTACATAAATAGTTCAAATTGATGTCAGGGTGTATTTTTATGTTAAACGTTTCTTTGGAAACTGTAGCCTAGATATTTAGTGGTACTTAAACATTTCTGATTTAGTATATTTTCACACTGAAACAGAATTTTGTTGTGTGTGAATGGATGATTTCTATCATATCTGACTTTTACATTCATGTCTTGTGATTCAAAACCATTTTATTGTGAACCACAGAAAACATGCTGATCGTCTCAGATAATCTCTCTTCCTCTTTCCACATCTGTCACCTGATTCTTTAGAAAACGAAGTGAGAGAAACATACCGTAAAAACAGCAAATCACAGACATTTTTATCAAGGCAGAAACACGAAATGAGATCAAAATATTTTGTCATTTGTTTGAGAGAAATTGTGTTTAGCTCACTAGGCACATTAGCATTCAGTCAAAAGAGAAGAATGAAAATAATTTTTTTAACCTGACGTGTACAATTTTAAACTATTGCCTCAAATCTAGACACTTGTTAGATGCGATGGCGCCCTCTTTTGGTTAAAATAAAACACAAAATCATGTGAAATGGATTAAAATACATCAAAAATAATTTCATTTTCACTCAGTCTGTGATTAAAAACAACACCGGTTCACATGGGAGCTAGCTTTACTAAATTGAAGGACTCAATCTGGGATTTTCTTTTGATCATCATGAATTAGATTTCGTATATCCGTAAAACTAACCAGCTCCAGACCAGACTAGGCAGGATTAATGAAGTATGGAGTTTATGTTCATCATCAGTTGATCAAAAATACCTTATTTTTTTGTAAACTAAATCTTACTAAATCAGTAGTTTTTTTTGGTCTTGGTTTTAAAATAAATGATCAATCATTAAACTATTATACTTAACTTTACAAACTGAAATATAAATGTGTGATTTACCTGTGAAAACACAAGTTTCATATTTATGAGGACTGATGTAATTGTTGTGCAATAAAATGTTCTGGTTTGTAATCACAAATTATTTTAGTTATGCAAAGTTGTTAATAGTAAAAATAAAGAATAAACACAGCATGAAAAATTAAATCTACTCACACACAAGTTTCTGTGATGCGATCATATTTAATTGATAAAATGAAGGAAGTTGAACCCTCCAATTTGAATCTGAGTGATACCAGTCTTCCTGGAATGTTGTAAAATAAATGGCCTGCACTTGTAAAGCACCTTATCAAGTCCAAGAGCTCAAAATCTAAATGCATAAATTAAAAAAACATTTTTTGATAGATCAAGAAGGAATATTTAGCACTAAAACTATTCACACGTTTAAATGTTTGCCCTGCTTATTGAAAATTTGCTTTAAAAAAATAAGTTCTGGAATTTTGCTGCTCAATCTCTGCTATGAAAAAGGATGGATCTCCTAAAATTACAGCACATTAACACTCCTGCAGTCAGAAACCAGCATCAGTTTAGCTGTATTGCTCAAAAAAAGAAAACTGCTGCACTTGCATTTTCAATTACCTTTACCCTGTCTGACAGCTCTGCAATGCCAATTACTGATTTAGTCACTATTAGATGCAAAAAAGGTAATTTTGAAGTCTAGTAAATCAACAATCTAAGAAACCTGCACTGGAAGAAAACATCAATTATAACCAAGAAAACCACAGTAAACTTGGGTTTTAGGACAATTCTATTTTAAAACTAAACACAAACTGAAACGTACTTTCCCATAAGTCACTTTTGTTTATTGTAGACCTGCACGTTAAGTCGCTCAGCTTTCAATTACATTTCTAGAAAATAAATCAAGTAGCTAAGAGATTGTTCTGTATCACTTTATGAGTAAACACCACCAGATCCAGACTGAGTCAGCTGCAAAAAAAAAAGAACCACCACCTTCAGTTTCCCTCTTTTTATTAACCCAAGTTAATCAGCCTTAGTAACAATGGTTTATTCAACGACTGGTTTAAGAAACAAAAACTCTCTCACACAAACACAGAACACAGTTAGTGTCCTTAGGCGTAGTACTGAAGGTTTGCCTTCTTCTTAGCCTGGACCTCCAGGATTCCCTCCATGTAATCCTCGTGGTTCAGCTCTGTGGCTCCACGACGCAGTGCGATCATACCAGCCTCCACACACACAGCTTTGCACTGGGCGCCATTGAAGTCATCAGTGCAACGAGCCAGCTCCTCGTAGTTGACATCTGGACTTACATTCATCTTGCGGGAGTGAATCTGCATGATACGAGCTCTTGCTTCCTCATTAGGCATGGGGAACTCAATCTTCCTGTCCAGACGTCCTGAACGAAGCAGTGCCGGGTCCAAGATGTCCACTCTGTTGGTGGCAGCAATGACCTGAAAAACAGGAACGTCATTACTTGGGTTAAATTCTGGATTAATAAACTTTGAAACTGTTAAGGTAGTAGTCATGTTTACCTTGACTTGCATGTTGGGCTGAAATCCATCCAGCTGGTTGAGCAGCTCCAGCATGGTCCTCTGCACCTCTCTGTCTCCTGCCTTCTCACTATCAAACCTCTTTGTGCCAATAGCATCCAGCTCATCGATGAAAATGATGGATGGGGCTTTCTCCTTGGCCAAAGCAAAGGCATCCCTCACCAGCTTGGCTCCATCACCGATGAACATCTGGACCAGCTGTGGACCTGCCAGCTTCAGGAAAGTGGCCTTGGTTTGAGCGGCGCAGGCCCTGGCCAGGAGGGTCTTTCCTGTGCCAGGTGGTCCATACATCAGGACTCCCTTGGGTGGCTGAATTCCCAGGTTTTCAAATTTCTCCTTGTGATTCATGGGAAGGACAATAGCTTCCACAAGCTCCTGAATCTGCTTATCGAGCCCCCCAATGTCACTGTACTGCTCTGTGGGGCGCTCATCCACCTCCATGGCCTTGACTCTGGAATCATACTCGGTGGGAAGGGTCTCCAGGATCAGGTAGGAGTCTTTGTTGACTCCTACCAGGTCTCCGGGCTTCAGCTTCTCGGCATCTACCAGACCGATCACCGGCAGGAAGTAGGTCTGTCGCGTCGAGGTTTTAATGACGGCGCACTTTCCTTTTCTCTGGGAGTCCAGATCCACGTTAGCTCCGTCTTCCTCCTGGTCGTTGGGGT
Source organism: Nothobranchius furzeri (assembly GCF_043380555.1). Classification (NCBI taxonomy): domain Eukaryota; kingdom Metazoa; phylum Chordata; class Actinopteri; order Cyprinodontiformes; family Nothobranchiidae; genus Nothobranchius; species Nothobranchius furzeri. Next base: position 35,001,584 of record NC_091749.1, read on the forward strand.
CCACATCCAGCAGCTCGATCACATTAGAAACTAAGTAAGGCAGCGTTTTGTTCACCTTAATCTTCTCCGTGTTTTCTTTGATTTTATCCTTCATGGCCTGTAGCTCGTGCGTCACCCGGAGCACCTCGCTCTTCATAATCTTTATCTCACTGTCGAGGAGACGAGTCCGCTGAACTATCTCCTCCGTGGACATTTTTAACACTTCTTCACCGATACCATCCTCCACTTCGTCCCAAACTGATTTGTCACTCAGCGACGCCATCTTTGCTGTGCCTGGTGTGTGAACTGTGACGCAGCGGAAGTTAAAGCTTCCTGTTCCGGTTAGCGCCGATAAGCAGACTGGGGGTGTCACGGAGCAGTAGCTAAGTTTGTGGACATTGTTAAATTTTAAAGGTATGTGTGTAAGTTGACTTAATATTTTGTTGTTTTCAGTCACAAACTTCAAAATTATTCGCAACTTTTTGACATTGGGAATTCGTTGTCACTAAACGTTGCTCCTTGTTGGCTAATATTAGCTTTGCGGCTAACTTCTGCTAGCAAGTGTGTTTAAACGTTTCATTTTGAAAGTTGTCAAGCAGTTCTTCTGAAATTGCAACGTTAATGCAGGACATGCTCTTTGGCATAAATGCACACTTGTTTAACAGGTTGTCTCAAGAATTGTGAATCATAAGTAGTTACACCTCCGCAGCCGCTGCAGAAAATGCTTTAAAACTGATTTGAGAGTTTGTGTTTGTAAACCGTGTTTCTGTTGATGTTTACTTGCGCAGGATAAGAAAACTAGGAGCAAGGAGCTACGAGAACGTGTTTCTCTGGAGTCCCATCCTATTTTTGTGGCATTTTTCCTGCTCAGGCCCTAGAAACGGTCAGATTGAAAGTTCTGACTGCTCTTGTCCGGCAGTGTTGAACCTTTAGGAGCTGAAGAGATGGATCAAAACAACAGTTTACCAGCCTTTCAAGGGCTGCCATCCCCTCAGGTAATTTAAATTAGAGAAACACATTTTTTTCTTTCATATTTTAATTCTTTTAGTTCTGTGTTACTTTCTTACATTTTTCCAGTTCATTTAATATTTTTACTCAAGTTTTCAAGATGTAAAAATGTATATTTTTATACATTTGATACAACTTTTACATCTCTTTTCTTCATCCTCTGTCTTTGCCTGTTAAAAAAAAAGCATTGGGACATATTTAAACACCTTGCTGTCATCAATTTGTTGAGTTACATTTACCGGAATTAATCTTGGTAACATTCCTTATTGCATGTCTGTTTAGCTGATATTTTATCCCAACAATAGTTTCATTTAAAACATTTATTTTCTAAGAGACAGACTGAATTTCACTGGCCTCAGTTTGTTTGTTGTGAACAAACACTCAGAAATCCACACACACCTGGTTTAGAAGCTTATGAACTTGACATGCTCAGCTCACTTTTCTTTTTACTGTGCAGCATCAGTCCTCTAGTTAAAAAGTTACTTTAGGCTTGGTACATTTAGTTATTCCTCAGCACAACAGACAGGCATTACATCAGCCACCATTATTGCTGGTGAGAGGGTTTTATTTTTTTGAAAATGAAATTTGAAGAAAAAGAGAAACTGTTACTGAAAGTCTTTTCTTGCCAGGATTTATGTGATCTTAATTGTTTATGCTTGTTTTTTGGGGGACTGGTGTGTCCTTGTGCAGGGTGCCATGACCCCCATGCCTATGTTTAGCCCCATGATGCCGTATGGGTCAGGTCTGACGCCCCAGCCTGTACAAAACACAAACAGTATATCTATACTCGAGGAACAGCAAAGGCAACAACAGCAGCAACAAGCAGCAGCAGCACAGCAGGCCAGCACAGGTACCAGACCAAATGTTGTTGGTGTTCCTTTTTATTTATTCTGAGAAATTATTCTTAAAACGCATTGTGTAATTTAATCTTTACTTCAGTATACAAGGACAAATGAAATATTTTGCTTTGCAGGTCTTCCTGGGACCTTGGGGCAGACTCCTCAGCTGTTTCATTCCCAGACAGTAGCAGGCTCAACCACAACCGCCCTCCCAGGAAACACACCGCTGCAGAACGCTCCGCTGACCCCCATGACACCCGTCACACCATCCACACCTGCTTCAGAAAGCTCTGGCATTGTACCACAGCTACAGTATGTCCCATATAAATTCTGTTGGAGTATTAGCAGCTAACGCTAAATACAAATGTGCAATCTCTGTTACATAAGTCTATGATCCTTATCCCAACCCTTCTTTTTATTAGCTTTTTTTTAAATTTTGCTCTTAGAAACATTGTGTCGACTGTTAATCTGGGCTGTAAACTGGATCTGAAGACCATTGCTTTGAGAGCCAGGAATGCAGAGTACAACCCAAAGGTAAGACTAAAATATCAACCTTTTGCTGCTCTGCTGTCTTTTGTAGCAGCTCGTAGGAGAGCTGTTTTTATTTACCGACTTTTTTCTCATCTGAAGAGTCAGATTTGCCCATTGTAATATTTCACACAGATCCAAATGAATGTCTGTACACCTAAATTCGACAATTTAGTCTAATCTGTAATAAGTTATTCCTGCTTTAATGTTTTTAGCGTTTTGCTGCCGTCATAATGAGAATACGAGAACCCAGAACCACGGCTCTCATCTTCAGCTCCGGAAAGATGGTCTGCACTGGAGCCAAAAGGTCTGAGTCAAATAATGTTTTTTGTGCTTCCTCATGCATGCAGATTTCCTTTACACTTGTGTTTTATCTTCTGGCTTTCTTTCTGGGCTAATTCTTACTCATGCTTTTTAGTGAGGAGCAGTCAAGACTAGCGGCTAGGAAATATGCACGTGTGGTCCAGAAGCTCGGGTTTCCCGCAAAGTTCTTGGACTTCAAGATCCAGAACATGGTGGGCAGTTGTGATGTGAAGTTTCCCATTCGGTTGGAGGGTTTAGTCCTCACACATCAACAGTTTAGCAGGTACGTGTTTTATTTATTAATCTTTCATAATCTTTGTGGTAAATATGTGATTGTGTTGCGGTTATTAAACTCTGAACACCGGTAAAACCCGGCAGAATCCCCCTGCAACGATGTAATTAACGGGGCTTTGTTGTCTCACAGAGCGTTGTAAAAAACGGAACTTATTCTGGTCATTGAGCTCCACGTTTGACATCACACAGCTACATAGCGTGGGGACCCTGCGTGCAACATAGTGTCTTCCTTGGCACTGAGCAGGCATGCAGCAGCAAAACATAAACAAACATGTCTGCCATGTAGAACTTTTGCTCCGTCTGTGAGAGTGATCTAAACTTTGCATCCTGTAACAAAAATACAGCACAAGTAGGGCTGGGGGTAAACGATTATTTTTAAAACGATTATTCTGACGATTATTTTATCGAATAGTCGACTATTCTAATGACTATTTAGAAAATTAATCTAATGATTATTTTTCTATTGCACAATTAACAAAAACCAGAAAATCTCAAATAAATTCCTCAAAAAAATTGATAAATTGTTACTGTAAGAGAATAAACACTACAGGCCTTCCATTTTGTATAACACTGCTTTTATTGTGTTGCGGTTGGTTATGTTCTGGTGACGTGTAGAACTTGGGAGTGCAGGCTGCTGCCTGAGAGGTGGTAGAAGATGGAGTGTCTCCACGCTGCTTTGTTTTGGTCACTTATGTGCGTGAGGCGAGTGGTCTTACGGGTTAAACCAAACTCAAGGTGATATTTTACACTAAACCGAAAACCCACAACACTCTAAATGTAATAAAAGGGAGATCTACACCACAAAAAAGATTAACTCTAAACCAAAACGTAACAGCTTATCCCAACGCAAGAAGCTGTTAGCGAAGATGCTAACAGTAGCTTTACCAACGTTAAGTTCAAGTTACCAAGTTTAAATAAACCAAAACACCCAGCAGCAAACAGACCAGCACGGAGGAGAGACTGCTACCACCAAAACAGCTCTCCTAATGTCTGAAAGAAGCTCCTTTATGAAGGGAGAAACGCTCCCGGTGATTTTCTACATCTGCGATAGAGACGGAGCAGCGCATCTGACCCCGGAAGTTGTTGTCCGTTGCCGGGAGACGAAGGCGGGCAAAACAGGAAAATAATCTAGTAGTGGACGGACATTGTTCCGGGTCTTCGGTATTTGGCGGAGATGTTAGTGAAGGCGGAGAAGAGGGCGAACTAGAGGAAAAACAGGCAGATTCCTCCTCTATTTACAAACTCCTGGGGATGCAACAAGTGGGCGCGGTGCGTCGACTTCCGGATCTGACGTCGACAAATTTTTAGAATCGAGCCGTCGACGTAGTCGAGGCTTCGCTACAGCCCTAAGCACAAGGGGAAGCTTCTCTGTCATCCTGGACATGATCATCTTGAGTTGAACTGAAAATAGTAGAAGGCTTATAAGTTCTGGTCAGAAACACACTGACAAGTCTTGTATTTTGTAAAATGATTTTGTCAAAATTGGGCAATATTATTGCTCCTTTATTCCAGATCATGTAGCAAGTATAATAACAGCATTGATACATTTATGGCCAATCCATAAGCAGCAAAAAACCTGATCTGAGCATCGCTAATGTTTGCAAAGATTTAATTAAAAATGGTACATTTTTTTAATTTAAAATTCATATAATTGTGAAAGTCTAACTTGTGTTTTGTAGCTATGAACCGGAGCTGTTTCCAGGACTGATTTACAGAATGATCAAACCCAGAATCGTCTTGCTCATCTTTGTTTCTGGGAAAGTAGTGCTCACAGGTAAGGCCCGAGCTCTCAGACGGGTGTATTTTTAGATTCTAGTTAAAGTATCACCTAATAATTTGGCACATTGTTTTGGATCTCCTTTTATTTTGAAAGGATTGTAATTTTTTTATTTAAAATAGAACAAGAGATTCTGTAAGTTTTCTAGATTCATCTTGATACTGATCCATGTTTCAATCTTTTTTGTTTTTCCTGAAGGGGCCAAAGTGAGATCAGAGATTTACGAAGCATTTGAAAACATTTACCCCATTCTGAAAGGTTTCCGCAAAACGACGTAGGACCTGGGGTTTCTTTTCCACCTCCTGAAACCTGATCCTCTTATTTCATTCATTATTTAATGTCACATTTTTAATGAGAAGGTAGACTGATGCAGGTGTTGGGAGTTTTTTCATCCATCTTTCTGTCTTCAATTTTTTTAATCATCATTTTAAAGGTTGTTCTTTCACTCTGACCATGTTTATTGTGTCCTGTGGTTGCAGGTTTTTGTTGTCCCATCTCATCCCCAACTGTACATATGACTGTAAAAAATGTAAAGTGTTGTTGAGCAGAAAAGCAGTTCGACGACTAGGACTGCTGGTTTTATGTGAAGCTGTTTTAAATACTTTTATACTCTCAGCTGTTAGCATTTGTTGACCTCTCTTTAAATCCCCTGCTGTACATGATACTTGGGATTTTAAATCCTATGCTTACTCCCTTAAGGTAGAAAATAATCCTGATTAATGACTTTTTTTTTACACTCATTGGGAGTAGACGCCCATTAACTCAAGCTGAGCTAATCTTTATTTGACTGGCCAAGTTGTCCATGAATGTTTGCTGCTGCTAAACAGTTAAGTTGTTTAGAGGCGTTTGATAACTTTCGACTTTGTCTGGTTGAAGTCGTGAAACAATCTTTCTGTTGAAAGAGAGAACTGGTTTGTTGTGGTTACAGGAAGAAAGTGTTTAATGGTTAAACTTGAATGTGTGTATATGTTCTTCTGTAATTAGAATGAGAAGTGATGCCAATCTTAAAGTCGATGCAGCTCTTCAGCGGGATTTCAGTAGGCTCAATATTGATATAAGGGAAAAAAAGCTCTTATGATTAATATTAATTTCAAACCCATGCAGTATAGTTTTAAAAATGTTTTTGGTTGTTTCAAATCAGCAGAATTTTGGCTGTTTGGCCTTTGTCTAAAATTAAAACTCAAGTAGGATCACATTGAAGTCATTGCTGGTGGTCTTATGTGTTATACGGTCAGCTAGTGACGTTTATGGCAACTAGTTAAAAGTCTGGTTTATTTAGTGACATGTTCAGTCTCCATCTTTGTCTCTTCTGTCTGATTTCTGTCCTCCCAGCAGACTCGAAGAAGTTTGGTCCATTGTTTTCTTTTCCACCCAATAAAAGTGTACATATGACTCAAGTCTACTTGGTTTTCTTTGCAGCAACATTTTACAGCTGAAGTCTCTTGCGTAAAACCAAAAGTCACCATGAAGAAATAAACTGTGAAGACTAAAATACTGAATCCCTGTATAGAAATAGTTTAGGGAAAACCTCTGGGTAAGAGTTAAAACATGTTGTAGTTGGATGTTAGAGCTGCAGAAAATACATAATTTCTCTGAATATCTGAAATAAAGTAATTTGTGTATTAAACAATACAATCATTCTTACAAAAGGAATTGTGGCTTATTTGATACCCATCATAAAAAAGACAAGTCAGGATTGTCTCCCATGTAACATCAGTCAAAAGAGAATCATTTGTAGGTGATTATGTTGGAACTGACATGTCAAAATCATTAAATTTTAAGAACAAGGGTGGTATGGGCTTCTGGTCAGGATGCTTCCTGGACGCCTCCTTGGGGAGGTGCTTCGGCATGTCCTGCCGGCAGGAGGCCCCCGGGTCGACCCAGGACACGTTGGAGAGGTTACATCTCCAATCTGGTCCGGGAACGCCTTGGGGTCCTGCCGGAGGAACTGGTGGAGGTGGTTGGGGAGAGGACGGTCTGGAGCTCCCTAGTTGGGATGCTGCCCCGCGACCCGGATAAGCGGAGGAAGACGACAACGATCTTCATTCAGCTGTAGAAAGCTCCCAGCCATCCAGGTTTTAATAGAGCAGCTGTGAGTTGTTTAGCCACAACCTTTTCCAAGATCTTGGAGATGAACGGAAGTTTAGAGATGGGTCTGAAGCTGCTATGGAGAGAGGGGTCAAGACTCGGTTTTTTAAGAAGCGGGTGGATTACAGCATTCTTAAAGTAAGCAGGGACCTGACCAGAAACCAGAGAAGCATTAATAATGGAGAGCACGCTGGGACTGTTGGACTGAAAAGCACTTTAAAACAAAGATGAGGGTAAGATGTCGAGGGGGCATGCAGAGGTCTTCATAGAGTTAACTAGTTTGGTTAACTCAGGCACAGAAACAGGAGCAAAGCTATCTAGGATGATGGGCCTGGTTGGAGTTGGGAGAGGCAGCGATAAGGCTGAAGGAGAGATGCTAGATCTGACCTTATTGACTGTCCACAAAGAAAGACAGAAAGATCTCACAGTCTGCAACAGAGTGGATGGAGGCTGTAGGAGAGGCAGGAAAGACGATGCTGCTGATGGTGTTAAACCGCACCTTGGGGTTCCCTTTGCTCTGGGACACCAGGTTGGAGAAATAGTGTCTCTGACTGCAGAGCTAACGGATGTCAGAAGATCCTTTAGGTGCAGCAGATGGACGTGGAGATGTGTTTTCTTCCACAAGCGCTCAACTTTTCTGCATTGGCGCTTTAGACTGTGAAGGCTGTCATTAAACCAGGGAGTAGGGTTCACTGCAGGAACTGATCTGGTTCTGACAGGACAGATATTGTCCAGAATGGAGAGGCAGTGCTCGTTAAACTGAGAAGTTAAGGAGTCTGGGTCATTATCAGAAGAACAGGGTGGATCAAAAGCAGCAGAAAAATTGCTAGCGGTGCTCTCATTAAGAAAACGAGAACTAACCATACGGCGAGCAGGAGGTGGGGACGCAGAAACTGACAAGTTAAAGAAATGCAATGGTGATCTGAGATATAAACGTCCTCAGGACAAACACTGTCGGCATTTAGACTCAGGGTAAAAACAAGGTCCAGAGTGTGCCCCCTGGTGTGTGTGGGGCCAGAAACATGCTGGGTAAAGCTGAAGGTGTCCATAAGGCTGGAGAAATTCATGGCAAAGTGATCAGAGGGATCATCAACGTGGATGTTAAAATCACCAACAATCACCAGTCTGGACAGCTTCACAGTGGAGGATAGAAAGTCACTAAACTCCTGAAGGAAAGAACTGTTTGGACCAGGTGGGTGATAGACCACAGCACAGTAGAACGGGTCCTTACGCCCGACTTTAATCAGCTGCAGTTCAAAGGAAGCAAAGTGACCAGAGGTTGTAGAGCTACATGGAAGATGGTCTCTGAAAACAACAGCTAGGCCTCCACCACGACCAGAACCCCGGGGCTGGCTAAGAAAAGAATAACCACTCAGGCAGAGTTCAATCAGACCAGAATAATCAGATGTTTGCTGCCAAACTTCAGTCAGAAGCAGAAAATCCAGGTTTTTAGAGAGAATTAAATCATTGAGCAGGAAGGACTTATTGTTAACAGAGCGGGTGTTTAATAGAGCCATGCTGAGTGAGGTGGAGGAATCAGAAACTACAGAAACAGCTGGAGTTAGTGGACATAAATTAGCAGGGTTAGATCCACGGTGTTTGTAAAAACCACTTGTGGAGGGAACAGGAGGGGAAACCACTGAGGAATGCGGATAAGCCGACTTTCAAAAACTTGGACGGAGAAACCGTGCCGCAACGTGGCCTGGCGGGAATGCAGAAGTGGCGCTCAAGTCGCCAAACAAAGGACACGCTGATGTTTACTACCACTAGAGGAGGAAGGAGACAGGAGACAAACAGAAAATATGCAGATATTTCTTCTTTGCAAAATTTTCAATAACTGTATAATCTTTTAAATAATCCTGCATTACTTTCTGTTGTAGTTTGACAGTGGGATCTTTTTGATAGCAGACTCACTTGCCCCCACTGTCCCACAGATTGACAACATTTTTGTTTGTACAGACAGAAGAAAATACAGGAGCACTGTGAGGAAGAGAGAGAGACAGAAAAAGAGGAGAAAAGTGAAAAGACAGAGGAAGAAAGACATATGGGTGAGGCACAACAGGAAAATCATCAGGTATGAGTGTTTGTGATTAGGTTATAAAACTATTTTGATCTGGAGGTAAATGCTTTTGTATCAACATAAGTAAGTGATTTTTAATATTGACAATGTTATGAAATATCTAAAAAGTCCAACTGGGTGACAGTAATGTTGGGGGAGGTCGGGTGGGGTGGGGAGTGGGGGCCCTAAGCACATTGTGCCCAGGGTCCCCTGCAATGATAATCCGGCCCTGGCCCTGCAGTACCACATTAAGGCGGAACCACTTGGTAAATGTGGAGGACACTCACTCTGACAGATTTGGATGCTGCGCTGGTGCTGCCGTTAAAAAAAACAAAACTACATTCCACTATAATCGATTATGGTGTACTCTTCTACGATGCAGAATCGTTTATGTCCACATCCCGATGCATCGATTATTTGATTATTTTCCTCAGCGGTACGCATGACTTCGCCGTGCCGCCACAGCCCTGCCCTCTTTTGAAAACTCCCATAAAGTGACGCCAAGCAACCCCCACTTGTCTTGAGTTACCAGCTACAAATTTGTGTTGATTAAGTGAAATGGGTCGATCTGGGACCTACCACAGTAAAACTTGACCTTTTTGGTCCTGAGGGGGCAGGGCTTGTGTGTTGTCATCATTCGACCATTCAGTTTATTTTGTGGCTGGATGTCGAATGACCACAGAAAATTTTGTAACTCTACTCTTTTCAAGAATGAAGTTACATACTTCGGCCATTTATATTTTTTGGGCGAGTAGTCCAACTTTGAGGCCTGGCCACGCCCCCTCAGCATATACGAAAAGTCAGTTTTATTTTTTCTATTTGATCACTCATCCCTTCTGAGCAATTTCCCACAACTTTTGAGAGGATTGTGCAAAAAATGATTGAGTAAATCAATCAGAAGTGGACCCTAGAAACGGCCAAAACGGGGTCAAAGTCACTACTTCAAACCAAAATGGCCAACTTCCTGTTTGATGTTGACCATGGTTGCAAGAGGCTTTTCTGTGTGGACTGTTGAGGACTACAAGTGTATGGAGGGGGGTATTTTTTTACATTCTAGGGGGAGCGGTGGAGCTAGTTTTATTGCGATTTTTTTTGGGAACTTTAAAATAAAAAAAATTTACACCACGCCTGACATGTGTGCAAAAATTCCTGAGTTTTCGGGTATGTTAAGGCCTCCAAAAAGCCAATTTACTTGGCGGAAGAAAAATAAACAGAGCAGATACAATAGGCCTTCGCAGAGCTTTCGCTGCTCGGGCCTAATAATAACAGTTAAGAAGAAGTAATAATTGTGAGAACAGACACCAAACCAGAAGCTATACCATTTATTTGTGTTGCTTCACTCCTCACTGTTTATCTTTGTTTGCTTTGGAGGCTGAAGTGGAGTTATTGACCCTCAGTACGAACACAAACATGGCTCACAGACGGGAATGCTGCAGATCTGGAGACGGAGCAGGATGGCAGCTGGAGAAACTCCTCCTTTTTATCTTCCAACTTCAGTGGGAGGAGACTGACAAGTCAGAATGACATCACAGGTACAAGGTGTTCACTGTTCTGCAGCTCAAGTAAAAATAGAATCAACAGAATGGGTTAGCTGATCATTTTTGGATTCAGGAGCTTTAAACAGTAGGTTATTGTTGGATATATGTATTTATTCATTTTTGTTTATTCATTTATTTTTTTGGAAAAGGTCATTTTTGATTTGCAGAAGAAACATTTTTTAGGGTTGTGATTTTTAGAATCACATATAAATAAGAACAAACTTTTATTAAAAGACTAAACTCTGCATCATCTCCTGCCATCTTCATTGTGGCATCAGCAGAGCCTGATGAGCTGCATTCCACAGCTTCACTCCTCCTCCATCTCCTCCTCCTGAAATGTGTGTGTGTGTATGTGTGTGTGTTTTTGAAAGTGTTACAATCATTTTCATTCAGTTTTCCACCAGGCCAGATGCTCAGAGATAACAGGATCCAGAATCCTGAAGCAGCCTGATTTCCTCGTTACCTGAAACAGGTGAGTCTAATGATCTCAGAAGCAGACACTAAAGAGTTTGACTTAAACTATGACAAGATTAGATTAGATATTTTAATAAATATCGTTCTGTACATATAATTATTCAATTTAATTCAAAATATTTTAATTTTAATCAAATAAAATCTAAATACAGAAGAAACATAAAGCTGATATAACAGAATATAATCTTTAAATTTTACACAAATCCCTTTAAAACCCCTTTAGCTGAAATTTATGGACAGTCACGTTAAGATTCAAATATCAAGTAAAACCAAGATGGTTGTAAATAAACTTTAGTCATTTTTCAGATATTTTTTTTATTCAGTTAATTAAATAGAAACAGTAGAAATCCAAAACTAAAGTGTTAAACTTCAACATGAACAGTTTGGCTTCAACAGGATGTCATGAATGAGTGAAACTATACATAAATGTCTGAAGACCATTTCATTTATGATATAAAATAACTTTAAACCCTTTAAGAGTAACGCAGACGTTTTAAACACAGATTTTATATCTAAATAAACAATTTAGTTTGTGACACTGAAACTGATGTGAAACTCAGTAAACAGAGAGTGGAGGCATGTGTGGGCGGAGCCTAACTCCTGCAGGAATGTCAGCGTGTTCTGCAACATTCCTCCTTTCAGGAAACCTGTGTGTCCACAAATAACACATGTAGGTTTCACTGTTGCTTCCCACGGCTCACACGCAGCCACCTGATTCACCTCTGACGCACGTGCACACACTTCAGGTATTATCTTTAATTATTAACTCTTTGACTTTTATGGCACTGATGTAACTTAAATACATTAAATGTTCAGATGGAAACCCCTAAAGATTAAGTTTCCTATATAGATAATTTTGTTCTGAATGTTTATTTTAGCTCAAATAACTGTAGAGCCAAAGCCTGGGGAAGTCTTCTGTATAAAAACTTCCTGAACAGCCTCTGTTCGGAGAATTAGAGTTTACATTCTTCAGGACTAATCAGCTAATGGCTCAACTGAGTACCTGAACTGGAGTAAGTATTCGGAAATGGACTGGTAGAGTTGCTGCTGATTGGCTGTTACTCAGTAGAAATTATATCAGAACATGAAGCATAAAATAAATAAATAAACACCATTGGTAAAACTGTAAAAGTTGATGGTAAAGCAGAGTGAAAGGAAAATAAAAGAAATCGAGTTGATGCTGCTGCTTTAAATTCACCATTTCTAAACTTCCAACACCGAAAAATGCGATGGAAATCCCCCCATATTGGTGTAATTTTGTGTTCTCCTACAGACAAACTCTGGGTCATTTAAAGTGACAACATATCCTTAATTAAACTTTAAGCTAGAGCTTTAACACCAGTCTCAGTTGGGTTAGAAACTTGACCAGTTTCATATCTGACACTACTCTGCAGCCCATCTGCTGACCAAAAACTGCAATAGGTACTTTTGTGGAGGGGTAGGTGTTCTAGGGGGTACTCTACCTGTTTTACGGGTGTTTGCTGTAATGCTAGCGGTTAGCATTTTCAGTTTATCGATCGTCATTAAAAAACACAAATAAAAGAAAAAGAAGTTAGCTTTTTCTGGTGGCATCATGGTGGAGCCTGGAAGTAAAAGTAAGAGAGTAATGTCTTTGGGGGTGAAGCAATGAGCTAAAAGCAGAGTAAACATCAGTGCGACCTACAGTTTAAGGGAGCTAAAGGAAGCTACAAAATCACAAACTGGTGTCCAGCTTTGTTGCTACAGAACTTGTAAGAAATAATATTTTTTGTCCAAAAGTGTTGCTCTTTTTACTTTGTGTTTATTTTAGCTTGTTATTAGCACTAGCTACAGCAGGCTGCATCAGGGTTGTTTACAACAGTTGTAATTCCACTTTCAACCAGTAGGGCAGAGGAGCAGGAACCTGCTCACTGTTAATTTAATGTCAAATTATATGTCAGAAAGTCATACTTTTAGTCCGCGGAATAGATTAAATTATGGTGTGCAATGGCAGAATAAAACTTTTAATGTTATTAATTCTATGGACACCTTTTGGGGCTGATCAGTGACCTTACTCACTGGCAAAACATTCATTATATGCTAACGTCTTAGCAAAGTCCTGAAAGTGACAGTTTTTTTTACAGAGACACAACCGATGAGAGGATCGAGACAATGTATTTTCCCCATCACCTTTCCTCCCTCCCAGAATGTTTTTATAGTGAAAATACAGCTATTACAGTTATTTCAGCTGTATTGTTTATATATTCTTCTAGATTTGAGCTCTGGATGAAGAGCTACATTTAGATTTTGACTGTGACATTTATGTAATTAAATAATCACATAATTTTAAAATAAACTACTGAGTTTTTAGGATGAAGCCCATCTACTTAGCTGAAATCAGACTGGCTGTTAGTCTATCAATCCTGAAGAATGTAAAGCCTATTTCTCTTTGAAGGCTGTTCAGGAAGATTTCTACAAGTACCGTATGGATTATTTATAACTTTTAAACAAAAACTCTGAAAATACCCCCAAAAACAAATTAGTATGAAATCCACAATTACTTATAAGAATACATTTGAACATAACATCGTTCCTTTGAAAACAGAACTTTAACAAAATGCTCTGAAAGATGTCATTTTAATCTATGTCATTATATGAGATGATTAAATCAGAACGAGATGTCTTCCTTTGAACATCTTAGGTGTGTTCATGCTGTGCCGTGGTTCTAATTCCATGCTGTCGTTCTTTTTAAAACACAGAAACAGTTTCGTCACCTGTTTTGTCACATGCGACATGTTTTAAAAAGAACGACAGCATGGAACGAGATGTCTTCCTGCTGCTCAAACTAAATCTAATTCTATCAGGGTGTTTTATTTTTCTTCTCTAATTTATTCAGATTTACTTTATTTTCAAAATTAGATTCAAAACAATAATCTTAAATAAAATTGTTCACAAAAACTATCAAACCCAAACAAAAAACATTAAAGGCAAAATAATAATAATTGTATACAGATAATTATGACTCAGAAACAAGTAAAACACTCCAGACAGGATCCAGAGATCACAGAGGAAAGGGAGTTATAGCTTTAAATGTTTATGGTGATAACTTCCTGTTATCCTCCAGGTCCTGACACATCTGGTGGAGTCTGATGGAGCTGAAGGTGTGGGTGGACGGAGCACTCCGGGTGGTGTGTGGGCTTTCCCAGAATACTTCCTGTCAGGATGTTGTCATATCTCTGGCCCAGGCCATCGGTGTGTTTCTGTTCTTCATCAAAGCAATAAGAACATTTTTATTTCTGAAGAGAAACATAATTGGATTATTTGACGTAAACTCTGAAATTTGTTCAGTTTATTTTAATTCATTTAGCACTTTTTCCTCACTAAGGGTTAAAAAAAAATGTTATATTTTGTTCTAAAAAAAAAGTCCCAAATATCTCCATCTCTGTGTTTTAAAACTCTGCCACCATCTAAAAACCCTTTTCTTAAGATTTATTGTAATTTATCGTATAGTTACAATCTTAACCGTCATTTTGCTTGTGCAGGTCAGACGGGTCGGTATGTTCTGATCATGAAGGTCAGAGGAACAGAGCGGCCCTTGGTTGCTGATGAGTGTCCTCTTCAGCAGCTGGTTCAGTTGGGTCAACTGGCTTCAGAAGTTCAGTTCATCCTACGGAGGAACGGTTCTGTCCTCCGCAATGGTCCACGCAAACCCATCAAAGAGAAACATCCTCCTAAACTGGGACCATCAGAAGCAATCAATCACAAAGGGTCTCAAAAAACTCTCAGCTTCTCAACTCTTCCAAGGAGGACTAAAAGACGAAAGAACTCGTCTTCATCACTGGTGGATACTGCAGACACTTTTGTGTCTCCTGTGACTCCTACAGACCGGTCTCGCTCTGTAGATGCTCTTCCCTCTGGTCCCCCAAAGGAGGAGACCTTTAGGGAGATTCTGCAGCAGCATAGGAGGCTTCATGAGCTGAAGGATCAGATTAAAGCTCTGGAGAAGGAGACTGAGCTCTGGGAGCAGAAGATAACATATGCTTCAGTTCCTGATCCAATCCCAAACCTTACACAGGAACTGGAGGAACTGGAGTTCAGACTGAAGCAGAACGAGGTAGAACTGATGTATGGAGAAAACTGGGAGAAAGAGATGAAGGTTGAACTGGAACGAGAACAAGGTAGAGATCAAGATCTGTTTTCACTCTCATCACCAGTGTTCTCTCGATTTTCTAAAACAAGAGTCTCTGGTTTTCACAGAGATGCAGAGACGCCTCCGGGAGATCCACTTATCTATAGAGCAGCAGAGCTCTGAGATCCAGGTGCATCAGACCAGTTCTGCAGATCTGGAGAAGGAGTTAGAAGCTATGGCCCAGACAGCGGGTCCTGAGCCAGAGAGCCGGTCCACAGATGAGGCCCTGAGGTCACTGACCCAGGAGCTGCACAAACGTCTGCAGCTGGGAGAAGAAATGGATGCAGCTTTAGCAAAGACGCAATGGAAGCTGCAGACTGCAGAAGAAAGGGTAAAGGTATCACCCTGCAGCTAAGGCTCCAAGTAAAGGAGCAGTGACACAAATAATCTGGAACAGCAGCTTTTCACAACAATCAAATTAATAGCTTCACTTTTGATTAATTAAAAAAGGCAATTAAACAATAAAATACCTTTTTACATTTCAGTTACTAAAACTGATGTCAGTAAAAAAAAGAGTGATCTGAACGTGTATCTGATTGATTCTTGGCTGTTTCCTGCTCTTCTAGCAGCTGACATCTGAGTAGTTTTAGCTTGTTATGATTCAAAAACAGGTAAAAATGTTTGACTTAATGTAAAAGGAAGAAGAAGAAGAAGAAGAAATGTGAGAAGCTGATAAGAGAACCTGCTATCGGGAAACTAAATAACTGAGATCAGCTGTGAAGTAAAACTGAAACAACTGGCTTAAGAAAATAAAACAGGGAGTAAACGGAAAACCACATAACTAAATAAAAACTAACTTCTGATGAGACTAATTTTAGTTTGACATCCTAAAACTTTTGTCCAGCAGCAGCAAACTAATCAAGGTTAACTGGTTTATTCTATAGAATTTATTGAAACTTTCATTTAAATTGACGTAAAAAGCCTCACTAAACTAAACAATATAAAACAAATTTGAAAGATAGTCAAATAATATTTACTTCATTGATGTTACCTAATGATAATGGATTTTTGTTTACATAATTTATAATCTACATTACGATATAACCATTATTCCTTTAAATGTTTTAAAAATATTCAGAAAAATCTTGGTTTAGAAATATAATCAACATATTTTTTCTTGACTTTCAGCAGCGGTTAGTTCTGATGCTCCGGTGCATAAAAGAAAAACAAAGATCCTCAATAAAGTAAAACTACACAGAAACATGAATTGTAACAGTGCTAGCAGGGTTTAGTTGTGATGCTGTTGAATAAATGAGGATTCCTGACAACCTCTTCTCCTTTCTTGTGGGATTCAGGGCAAGTTGGAGGTGATCGAGAACCTGAACAAGGAGCTGAGGCAGTGTGACCTGCAGCAGTTCATCCGGCAGACGGGCGCCCCTCTGCTCTCAGAGCAGAACAACAACTATCTACCTGTTAATCAGGTTTATCTCAGCAATAATCGCATCAGGAAGTAAAAACCAGACCAGGTGTGTTTAAATCACCTTATCCAGTTCTTATGGAAAACAAAACAATTTACTCCAACTCTTCTCATGTGGATTAATAAAAATAATCTGTTTAAAAATGAAAATGAATGGACACAAAACTGTTTTCTTTCTTTCAGTTGTCAGACAGAACAGAAATGTAGAATTCCTATCCAGACGAGAGTCTTTAAAAATCGGAAGGAAAATAATTTTTTGTTATGAATATTTTCTACTTGCCACTTGAAGTCTATGTCTTTGTATAACTGTGATGATATCACTTTTTGTACACGTGAAGGAAGTTTTTTTGCATTATTTCTTTGTAATAAAGTTCACTTTGTGCAGCAGTTCATCTTTACTCCACTAGAGTTCCTCAAAGATTCAGATAACAAGATCATTTGAACGTGTTCCAGGTTTGTTCATTAAATATAAACGTTTCTATATTAACATTTAAGAGGAGAGGGATTATTCAGACGCATAATCATGTAAACAGCATAACCTTTATCATTCTGATGAGAATTAGCGCTTCTGACATAGCCGAACTGTAAATATTAGAATTTCAGTTTGGTTTATTCCTTTAGGACTTTTTTTCTTTTCTTTTATATATTAAAAAAAAAGCTAAGGAAAACAAATCAAGCAACAATAAATAAAAAAAGTGAATTATAAACTGCAGTTTTTAATTTGGGATATATTTTATTAACTCTAAGACTTAATGGTATTATTTCAGGTGGTGCTAACATTCTTCATGGGATAGATATTTTATTCATTTATTCAATGCAGGTCTGCAGACTCCTATTTGTTCTCCTCCTCTTAAGCGGTTTCTTTATTTATTCTTCTTCCAAGTGTTCTATATCTGCAGCGTACCCAAAGGTCAAGTATTCACATAAAAAATGGCCAGAAATGAACTTTTAATTTCCAGGCACAAACTGCGTCACACATCCAGGGACGCATTACATCTGTCTGGCCTCCAAACAAGAAAAGCAAGGATATACGACCGTGCAACCGAATAAGTTAGCCATAATAAGTGCTTTCCTTATCTTTGCAGAAGACGAGAGTTTCTGCACTTTCACTCTGAATAAAGTTCATCTTCCTTGAATCATAAATGACTTTACAACTTTATAAGTTGATATAATCAAATGTGTTGAATGAACAAGATGTTTCAACCCCAAAGTGTTTGAATAATCTGTGCATTAATCAATGATGTGTTAAAAAGAATATTTTTCCTGCAGTGATTCATTTCAGATCTTAAACTGCACCAGATCAGTGTTTGTTGATTTAACGAGTTAATTTATTTATACTCATACATCATAAGATTAATACTAAGGTTTTAACATTCACTTCACATAAATGTGTAAAACATTTCCACTACACACTGAGAATTAACCTCTGAGTATCTGGGTGAAGGTGTGACTTCTGAGGTATTTTGGTAACGCCTCTTAAACGTGTCAAATTCTGATTTGCCAAATTTATAAACAAAAGTTGATAAATATAGGAATCACTTCCTGTTCTGGTTAGTTCTCCCGCTGCCTCCTGGTTCGGCCGACCGGTGAGCAAGCATTTGGAACCATCCGCTCTTTTGACCCCAAGGTCAAAGCCTCTCTGCAACGCTTGCAAGTGATATAAGATAACGGCTTTTTTAAGAGCCACCGATCAGCCTCAGATGCAAAATAGACATTCCAGCTTCCTGCCATCACCTGAAGATAACCCAGACTAGAAGGGCCGTACTCTGAGCTGGCTACGGGTTCCGGTACCAGAGGTCCACGCCATTGGCAGTGTCCATCTCGACCTCCTGACCCCCCGGATCGCATGGGGATCTTCACACAAGGGTGCGTAGATTGGCAAAAATTGCGTCGGATGGTTTTATAAATAATTTTTAGCTCATCAAACCATACAGCCAAACTGATTTTACAACCCAGACTTTACAAGCTCTCCGATACTGACAAGGTTTTGCCAAAACATCTAGCTCACATTTATCATCTGTTATCTGTACAACCATCATTTCATTCACACTTTGTCATGTATTTTTATTTAGTTTAGGAAAAGAGAATTCAAATATTTTTTACACTACATTCTTGACTCTGTCTGAATTAATGTGGTGTGTGTTCCCTGAAGAGACAAAGGAACTAGTCTTCTGATTATTCATTCAAAGACCAATCAGATTGATATTTCATGTTTATATAGAACATCACATCTTACTGATCATTTCATATATATTTATATATATATATGTATATGTATATATATATATGTATATACATATACATATATATATATATATATATATATATATATATATATATATATACACATCAGTATATATATGTAAATGTATTCTTCATGGGATATATATATATATATATATATATATATATATATATATATATATATATATATATATATATATATACATATACACGTAGTCATTCCTTAACACTACATATCTAAATATCTAAAGGTATAGGTCCAGTAGGGAATGCCAGACCTCTCTTTCCACAGCTTCAGCTCCTCTTGGATGATCCTGACATGTTCCCAGACCAGACAAGAGATTTAATCCCAGTCCAAGGTCTACTCTCCAGAACCTGGAAAACCTCCAAAGGGAGGAGACCAAGAGGGATCCTGATCAGTGCTGCCTCAGCTGACTGATGAGGGGGATGAGCTCAGAGTATAGCTCCTTCTCCTATTTCAATAGGCTGAACCTGGTGTAGCATTAAAATCTGTCACCCTGTTAAGCCCATTTCCTTGCCCATCTGTGGCCCAGTCCCAGTACTCACACTCCCACCTTTGCACCCTTCTATTGAGCATTCCATTTCAGGGGTGCGAGTGCATAGGGTGTCGCGTTCCTCAAATGTGGAAGTTGACCATGCCTCTTTTACACCCTTGATCCGTACATCACCCAAGTCTGCATCAATGCTGAAGGCTGAACTATTCTATTCTATTCTATTGTAGTGAAAGCTGCTCTATGAAACATCTCCAAAGCTCAGGTTCTGCTAATCCAGGGATCAAACATTTAATCAGCTGATTATTGATCTAATAATTGTTATAACACACAACAACCCACTCCTGTGTGGTAAGTTTTAGTTTCTATCACACAAGTCGTCTCACTCATCAGCTCATCTGATCATTATGTAAGCTGTCACCATCCAGATGACTCAGCATATTTCCTCTGATCCAAGCTGCTGTTACATCATCTGACGTAGGTCATTATTTGTTTGACTGACCGGTGCAAAAAACAAAAACAAAACAAAAACAACACAACAGCCTGAGTGTTTTTAAAGATAAGGTTGAATTTCATTTACTCTAATTTTTATTGTTTCTTCAGATTTTAACAGCAAATGTTAGATTTGGCCTCACGAGCTGGTTTAATGTGAACCTTCTGTGATGAGTAGGGCAAAGCCGGTCTCGGTGTCCATGCAGGACATGAGCTTGTTTCAAACAGAGGATTCTTATGCCAACCTGCTCCTATCAGAATATATTAAATAATCTGGATTAATCTGGAGACCCTCATGCTTCATCATTGCAAGGCTGTCTCTCTGAAACGAGTAAGGACCTTTTGAACACACACCTAGTTTTCTGTCCCTTGGATTCCTGCAAAACTCCATTCATGGTTGTTTTCAGATATGTGAAGTGTTTGTTAATGAAAAAAATGAAAGCATTAAATCAAATAAATGTGTAAAGCAGGTTTTTATTTAACAGGAATGAAATATGATGCAGGGATTCTGGAGTCCAGGCATGAGGAGACAGGGTCACACAAGGTCAAATCCAAAAATCTCTAAAGGCGTTTCATGTCTGTAGACATAAATCGTGTTTCCACCTCTGATTCTGTTTATAAAGCAGAACGGATGAAACATAAAACATAAAGATGCTTCTGAAGGGTTGAAAGTTGAATTACTGCAGATCTGAACAGTTATGTAATCATTTATTATCCTCATCCTGTTAATCCTGACCAGACAAGCTATTTCACCACCTGGGTTTTATTTGATCTTTTTACTGCCTGACAGAAGAACAGAAAGATTTTTACACAATTAGAAATAAAACAAAATGTTTTAGTAGGCTTTGTTTAATTTTCATGAATTCAGCAACACCTGGAGTTTAAATGCTATGGATTAAATTTAAAAAATAGCAAAAAGGAACCATAATAATTATGCATTACTGAGTTTTAGCACTTTAAATTACAGGCAGTTGTAGATAAAATCAGATGGAAACCCTCCAGATCTGCAGACGAGAGGATTAGGGATTAATCTGAGCTCTGGGAGGAGTTTGATCCTTTCAGGTGCATAAAAGCAGGCGATGAGATGATGAGACTAAAGAAACCCTGCAGGAAGAAAGAGGACGCCTTCTTTGTCTTGCAGCTGCTTTTTTAGTTTCTCCTTTGCATAAATTAATAAATAATCCTACAAGAAAACAAGTAAGTTCATTTAAATATTAAATGTAGACATTCTAACCTTGATTTTTCTGAAGATTAACAATTCCAACTTGCTTTATTTATTAAAACTGTTAAATTGCATTTTCAGAACTTTAGTTCATTAAATAATTAACTTATTTATCTTTAGAAGGTCAACTTTAATGTTTATTAAAGCCGTTTAAATCTAAATTACTGACAAGTTGATAATTAGTCCAGATTGTTATAAATCATAGAAGTGATTTGAAGCTTTTTTTTCTTGTTGAGGGTTTAAAAAATGACTGAAATATAAAATGAGGTGCAGGTATATCTTATAGAAGAATAAATGTGATTGTGAGAAATAAGGAAATGAAACAGCATTTATTCGTTACGATCCAAAGTGCAGAATCTGAACCGATCAACAGTGGAAGACACCAAACCTTCTCCTGCAGAGCTGAAACTGAAGGAGAACCGTCAGTTTAAGAGCAAAGCTCCCAAACCAGGACAGAAAAGGTGAGTTGCATCCGTTTGGATTCAAACCAGCAACTTTTTAAGTAGAACATCTGTTTAACATGTTTGTTTGTGTTGAAGCTTCGAGGGCAGCTTGCCAGGGATGGAGGGCTTTGAAGGTGAGAATGATGCTCTGTCTAAAAATCCATCATGTTCAAAATATTCCTCACGGTCCTGCTCCACCTCTTCCTGTAGATTCTGGGCTGATCTGTCCGTGGGAGGAATTTGGTGACATGGAGCTGAGTGAAGTAGCTCAGTTTGGAACAGTCTAGAACCTCCAGAGGGATGAAGATTCGACCGGAGAACTTCTAAACATGCTGATGAAAATGTGTTTGCAACAAATGTTTCTACAGCAGCAAATCAGGATGCATCCATAAAACTGTCCTAATTTACATGATTCTGTAAACAACAACATGCTTCATAATCTCTGATTAGTAAGCATTAAAATTATTATGGAGACGAGACAAAAGTTTTACCTCCAGAAGGAAAAAAACATTCATTTATTTTTTTTCTTCTGATTTTTACATATTAGAAAAGTTTTGTAATAAAATTTCCCTGATCAATGAGTTTTCTGTGTTTCATTGTTAAAATTGGAAATCAGTCAGAGTCACATCCTAAATAAAAAGTAAACACGCATCAGAACTGCTGACTCACCATTTAAACTCTTTCTTTCCTTCTTCAACTTTCTTCCAAACATGTTTTTATTTTTCCTTCTTAATAAAATAATTTGGATTTTTATGTGTCTATATTTTTGTTTTTAAAATTGCTTGGTTGCATCAACAGCCTGCTGCTAGTCGAGGGCTGCGAAAAATCTCAGAGGGTCACAAACGGCCTTATAGATCTGCTCAGCTCCATGATTTCTGCAGACACACTATTTTGCATGTTATTTTCTCACACACCAAACATGGTCTCACATTGTTATGGAAACGTTACATTTGATTACCTTAGTCCTATTAACAGACCTATTAACTGAATGTCCTGAAAGCATTCACACACACACACACACACACACACACACACACACACACACACACACACACACACACACACACACACACACACACACACACACACACACACACACACACACACACACACACACACACACACACACACACACACACACACACACACACACTCTCTCTCTCTCTCTCTCTCTCTCTCTCTCTCTCTCTCTCTCTCTCTCTCTCTCTCTCTCTCTCTCTCTCTCTCTCTCTCTTATCCACACACTCAGAGATATTTACACTCACATGCCAGCAGTCAGCTCCTGTCATGCTTCCAACAGTCATGTTATAATCTCAATTAATTTGTCAGTAACAGCTGATCAAAGTTGCATTCCCAAAAATGGCACTTTCTGTTTTTTTTAAATATACACATTTAAGATAAGATGACCATATTTGATCTCACAGCAAGAATGCACAAACAGGAAGTGATTGAATGTCTGCACTAAAATAAAAGCAACAAACAGCATAGGATTTACTAAAAAAGAAATCCGAACAAACTTGTGGTCTCGTTGATTCTCACATTTGCATCCTTACATGGAAACTTTCAAAAACACACCTAGAATATAATAGCTGCACCAAAAGTGTGAAATTGGTTTTATTTCTTTTCAAATTCAAATGGACATTTAAAAAGACCCATGAAGTTAGTCAATTCTTGGAAAAGTGAACCTACAAAAATGTGCGCATCCAGATCCCTTTAAGCCATTTCAGTCAAGATCAAAGAAAGAGGAGCAAAACAACGAGACCCTTCACTTACGTAAAAAAGTGAGTGAAAGTCGACATTTTCATTTGTAATAAACACACAGTGATGCAACATTTGTGCTCCTGATGTGAAAAAAAAATAAAATAAAATAAAACCAGAGTTCTGAAAATAAATCCACCTGGGACACCAGAGTTGTTGAGATAAAATTTTCATGTTTGCTGCAATTAATGTTTTCATTATACTGAACAACTTCAATGCATTCCTGTCTTTCCTTGTGTATGGAAAATAGAAAAGCCTTTAGAGAAGCTTCCAAGCACCAGAACTGACCAAACAGACAGTTTGTAAATCCACACACTTCCTTTTAAACGCTTGGTTATCGAACATGACGCCATGTTTCAGCCATGTGTTGGGTATCCCAACACGGTCCAAATGTTTTAAACAAAGATACAGGAACAGCAAAGTGTTAGGTCACCAATTAGACCAGCGAGAGGCTTTTCCAACAGATGAACTCTTTCTGAGCCTTTTCCCATCTTCCACCACTTTTCTTTTCACCTCAGGTCCCCACAGATGGATGGACTATGTGTTTAGGGATGATCAGCCTAGAAGCTGAGCTGTCTGTCCAGAGTCTGAGGAAACTTTGACTTTATAAAAGTTGAACGAGATCGCAGATACCAGTGGTCTAAATGAAATCCACAGGGTATTTGCTCTCCCTTAGAGATACGGTTAGAAGCTTGCTCATCCAGGAGGGGCTTGGAGTAGATCCGCTGCTCCTCTACATTGAGAGGATTTAGTTGAGGTGGCTCGGGTATCTGGTTAGGATGCCTCATGGATACCTCCCTAGTGTGGTTTTCTGAGCACGTCCAACCAGGAGAAGATCCTAAGGGAGACCTAGGACATGCTGGAAGGACTATGTTTCTGTGCTGGCCAGGGAACGTCTCAGGATTCCCCTGGAGGAGCTGGCCCAAGTGAATGGGGAGAGGGAAGTCTGGGCCTCTCTGCTTAGGCTGCTGCCCTTGCGACCTGACCCCGGATAAGTGGATGATAATGAATGAATGGATTTACAAAATGTCCCTAGAATAGTTCCAATAATATTCTTCTTGATGAACAGAAGTATGTTTAGAGTGAAGTCACTGCAGTGGGACTGAATCGATCGATTCCACCATAAACCTGAAGGACAGTTTCACAGGACCCTGTCAAAATGTCATGCATCAAATAACAAAATCAAATATAAAGTCTCTTCAGTTCTAAAATTACTCTGAATATATGTAAAACACAAAAGCACACAAATGAGAGAGCCATCAGGCCTTTGCTGCTGAACTTTTTAAGTCATCAGCTGCAACCAGTTGGTCTTTCATGTCTCAGTCTATAAAAAAATAACGAGGCAACATGGAGGAAAGGAAATTGACTTCATTGTTCATCTGACTTGTTGTATGTAGTGGAAGTCACTTCTCTACCCTTTGCTCCCTCTGAAACCCTGGACAGCCTGCAGGTACCCACACCCAGGGCTGGCCATTCCAGCTTTAAATCCTCTGACTGATTGTTTCTGACGAGTGAGACCTCAGCGCCAGCTGGCCGCTGCTACACACTCTTGATTTGTACCTGATTTCATGGTCCACTCCTCTCTCCATTGGGGGAGAATTACAGAGCGGGACAAATGGCATCACGTATGCATCTGGGAACAGCTGTGACTGCTGCCCACTCATCGTCACCACGTCAACATGCACCCAGCAGACCTGAACAGCTACCAGGTGACACCGGAGACAGCTGTGGCTGGAATGACAGCTGTTGACGGTTAAACTAAATCCTTTGCAATTCGATTTTTCCGGTTAATTGTCTTTGTTTTATGCGTAAAGCTTAAAGAAAAGAAACCGGCTTCAATTATGTATTTGTTTAACATGATCACCTAATTCTTCATAAGAATAACATCACAGTCATTTATAAACATACTTACATACATAATTTTACTAGATTACAATCATAAAAGAAAAATGTATGACTTTTAGCGCTAAAACATACTTATTAATGTGCAAGAATCAAACGTTGTTTTCTTTGGAAAGACTATGCACAGAAAACAAAAAACAAAACAACCCCCTCAAATAAAATGCATATTTTTGCATCATTTGCAAATGTGTCACCTAAAGTTGATACAGAAAGCATAGTTTTCTCTTCAAAAGCTCTAAGGCAGAATGAACAGAGAATAATTATTACCCGAACAGTTTTGGCTTGCTTTTAGCACCCCCTAGTGTCCGTTTGTCGAACCGAAAGCAAAATCTTTCTCCTTGCCGTGAGTTTGTCTTTTTAACACCTTAACTGCTGAGATGTCTCCTCAGCCTTCGTTAGTGTCCAGAGGAGTGCTTCATCAATAAATTAAACAAATCAGCTGTGTTCAGGATCAAGTCCCAGCTGACCGAACCAACAACTCTGATGTTGCAAGTAGAATATTTGGGTCACAGTGGGCGATATGGAGGCTGGGTGGCCTTCATTAACCCTGTAAAGCAGGGGAATTCAATTCCGAGATTGGAGTTGAATTTGAGTGGTTTCTCTTCTCTAACCCACTTGATTCAGTGGTTGAATCATCTGTGCAGCAGCTCATCAGGCTCTGCAGAAGCCTGTTAATCACCTGTTGATTGAAATCAGGTGCGTTGAAACAGAGTTAAAACTAGAACATGCTGGATACCGGCCCTCCAGGCCTGGAACTGAATACCCCGGCTGTAAAGGGTCATTTTAGCACGTACTGGCTCCAGAAAACGATTTAAAAATATGAAAAAGTTGCAAAGTATCCCTTCAGGTACAAAATGGAAATTAAACCACATGAATTAAATTATGTCCTTTGCAAGAATTGATGACAAACATCCTGTAATGGACTTTCTGTTTTGCTGGAAATAAAAATTAAGATTCTAAAAATCTGTTTTCTCTGTTCATAAACACATATTTACAATGTTCATGTGCAGCAGGTGTTGCGTTTGAAAAAAAATTATTGAAAGAAAAAAACAACTGTACCTGCAGTTACCAAAATACAATTAACTTTTCTTCATTTTTCTAGGTAAATAACAACAACAAGACAACTAAACACAAAAACATACCAAAAAAAAAGAAAAAAAGAGAGAGAGAGACCCCCCCCCCCCCCCCCCCCCGTTCCACCCAGATCAACACACCCAACAAACATATTACTGGAATATAACAATAACAGAAGTACATTTAAACAGGTAATACTTCTAGACTAGTAAAATAAGAGATAAAGGGTTGCCACTTGTCAAAAAATTTGGCCGTGCAACCTCTCAACGTATATTTAATTTTTTCAAGTTTTAAAAAAAACATGACATCTTTAAGCCACTGGGAAACAGTAGGGCACTTAGCAGACTTCCAATGCAACAATATTAGACGTCTCGCTAATAGGGATGTGAAGGCAATAATATCCTTTTTTGTGGAGTCCAATACAAGTGAGCAATCAGGAATCCTGAATACCGCAATCAGAGGACAAGGATGAAGAGTTACCCCAAGAACAGTTGACATAATAGCAAAATACCCTGTCCAAAAACCTTGTAGCTCAGGGCACAAAAAAACCCAACAAAAAACATGTGGCTAAGGTGACAAGGAGAACCCTGGCATTTATCACATTTATTTTCCACTTCTGGGTACAGTTAAGAAAGTCTAGACTTAGAGAAATGCACCCTATGAATAACCTTAAATTGAATAAGTCCAAGACGAGCGCAGGAGGTGGAAGATCGTACCCTTGCTATAGCCTATTCCCAAGACTCTTCATGTAATCAGATTCCTAGTTCTCCTTACCATATACATCTAAGCCTAACCTTAGAGTGGTTACTAAAAGACAGAATAACATCATAGAGTTTCGAAATGGTTCCTCTGTGATGAGGAATAAAAGATAACGTAGTCATCTAGGTCACGCTTCACATGAAAGCCAAAAAAGTTCCAAACTCCAGATCTGAAAGACGGAGGAGGAAGTTGAGGACCTGTCCACACGTAGCCGGGGATCTGCCAAAACGTAGATATTTTTCTACTTTTTGGCCTGTCATCCACACGAAAACGGAGTTTTTTCACACGATCTTTTTAAAAACTCCGGCCAAAGTGAAGATCTGCGTTTTCTCCGTTTTGGGTGTCTGCGTGTGGACGGACAAAACCGGAGTTTTAAGGTCCGCAACGTCACTTTCCGCGACAGAAAATGCTGACATCACGTGTGCGACCTGTGTTTACACTAGCCGACAGCATGGACGCCCTCAGAGCTGCGCTCGCTTTATCAATTGTCCAAGTGCTTTTTGCTTGTTTGTTTTTGCAAGCGGAATTACTGCTCCTTGCAGAAGACCACAGACGAAGGACGAGGTTAAGAACGGGGAGGTACTGCCGCCTACAGGTCTGGTATGTCCTTAACAACGTATTTATCCGGGTACGTGTGGACAGTTTTTTTTTAAAATGAGGTGGTGTGGATGCAAGTTTTTGGAGGGGCGGATAGTCGTTTTAAAAAAAACCCAGCTACGTGTGGACTAGGCCTCAGTCTCGGGGACCGCTGAGGCAGCTGCCATGACTTGCAATTAGCCAACTTCTCATGTCTCGCTATCAAGCATGTGGGCGGCGCTAAGTGGATCTGCGCTCGACAATGCGACCTCAGGCGGAGTAGTCGAACGCAGATCACCCAGATCCACTGAGCTCATTGTCAGAAGAAAAACTGATAAAAATAAATAAAAAAAAATCCTGTATTGTTCGGTACATATGCGTACCGAACCGAAAGCTCCGTATCGAACGGTGCATTACGGGTACATGTATTGTTGCACCCCTAGCAGTAACCTACGTGTCCTGGAAAAGTGTTGCAAAAAGAACAAAATTAACAAAACCCTATAATATATGTAAGGGAAAATCAATGCATCTGGGCAAAAATGTTATCAACAAAGAAAAGGGCAAAATAATCTGTAGCCCATAACTGGTAAAAAATCAAAATAAAGGAGGCCATAATAGATATGACATAAAGGAACCAGCTGTAAGCAAAATAATGCAGAAATGTATATCTATGAATATATCTTTAAAAGAAGTAATAACATGAAGAAGAAACACTAAAACACTCTAATTTCCCTCTGGGATTAATAAAGTATCTTTGAATTGAATTTGAATGTAAATCAGTGTTGTCTCGTCTCTCGTCTCGTCTCGTCTTCCTCCGCTTATCCGGGTCCGGGTCGCGGGGGCAGCATCCCAACTAGGGAGCTCCAGGCCGTCCTCTCCCCGGCCTTGTCCACCAGCTCCTCCGGCAGGACCCCAAGGCGTTCCCGGACCAGATTGGAGATGTAACCTCTCCAACGTGTCCTGGGTCGACCCGGGGGCCTTCTGCCGGCAGGACATGCCCGAAACACCTCCCCGGGGAGGCGTCCAGGAGGCATCCTGACCAGATGCCCAAACCACCTCAACTGGCTCCTTTCGATCCGGAGGAGCAGCGGTTCTACTCCGAGTCCCTCCCGAATGTCCGAGCTCCTCACCCTATCTCTAAGGCTGAGCCCGGCCACCCTACGGAGGAAACTCATTTCGGCCGCTTGTATCCGCGATCTCGTTCTTTCGGTCATTACCCAAAGCTCATGACCATAGGTGAGGATTGGGACGTAGATCGACCGGTAAATCGAGAGCCTGGCTTTCTGGCTCAGCTCCCTCTTCCCCACGGCAGATCGGCTCAGCGTCCGCATCACTGCAGACGCCGAACCAATCCGCCTGTCGATCTCCCGATCCCTCCTACCCTCACTCGTGAACAAGACCCCGAGATACTTAAACTCCTCCACTTGAGGTAGGACCTCTCCCCCGACCCGGAGGTGGCAAGCCACCCTTTTCCGGTCGAGAACCATGGTCTCAGATTTGGAGGTGCTGATCCTCATCCCAGCCGCTTCACATTCGGCCGCGAACCTACCCAGCAAGAGCTGAAGGTCAGAGCTGGATGAAGCTAGGAGGACCACATCATCCGCAAAAAGCAGAGACGAGATTCTCCTGCCACCAAACTCGACACACTCCACACCACGGCTGCGTCTAGAAATTCTGTCCATAAAAGTGATGAACAGAACCGGTGACAAAGGGCAGCCCTGGCGGAGTCCAACCCTCACTGGGAACAGGTCCGACTTACTACCGGCTATGCGGACCAAACTCACGCTCCTCTGGTAAAGGGGCTGAATGGCCCTTAACAGAAAGCCACCCACCCCATACTCCTGGAGCGTCCCCCACAGGGTGCCCCTGGGGACACGGTCATAAGCCTTCTCCAAATCCACAAAGCACATGTGGATTGGTTGGGCAAACTCCCATGCCCCCTCCATCACCCTTGCAAGGGTATAGAGCTGGTCCACAGTTCCACGGCCAGGACGAAAACCACAGTGTTGTTAGTTATTAAACCTATATGTGAATGTGTCACAGTAGGAATCAGAGATTAGTAAATAAACAAAGCATAAAATGAACTTAAATCAGTCACAAAATGTTTAAAAATGGCAAAAATGATCAAAATCACTAGGAATTGAAAAAAAAAAAAGAAAATGGAATTTGGATCAAACATAACAGTTAGAGGAGTTGCTCACTGTTAACTGTTATGAACTCAGTCAAATAACTATAGAAAACCCACAGCATGACCACAACAGAGTCAACCAAGTCTGTATGTTATGTTTAGACATGAAATCTATCCATGCACACTCATACACTCAACACAACTTGTGTGACATAAACCAGAGAACTGAGCGAGAGCGGACGGAAAATTCACCCCCCTTTTGGATCGATTCGAGTTGAGTTATCAGATTTATGGGTTGTAATATCATCCAAATTAGTGGAACCCTTTTGCGGTTTGATTTTGTTCCTGTGGACCCACTTAATAGACAAGATCTCTGTTACCTTTGGTGATCTTGATCTGATACACGACCGGAGAGAGTTTTTCAGTTATCAGGTATGGACCTGACCACGTCGGCAAAAGTTTCTTAGCCAGTTTACCTGAGGTGACTTTGGCGTGACCGGAATTAGGAGCAAAGATGTAGAACCAGGCCTCATCACCTACGTTGAGTTCAGAATGTGAGACCTTCTGATCATAATAAGCCTTCCTGCCCTTAGCTGATTTCTCCAGATTTGTCTGTGTAAAAGAAAACGCTGCAGGCAGATGGTCAGGTCCTGCAAATACTGCTCGCTAGTGTAAACCGGAGTGCCACTGGACCGAACTGACTGATACAGCAGGTGAAGTGGCAGGGTCATCATCATTTCTTTAGTTCACGCCATTGCAGGGTCAATTTTAACACAAATCTTTAGTGTGAACAGGCGGTAGTTAGTCATCAATAGATCTGGGCGCTCTCGGAGCGTGATACCCGAAGAGGGCCCAGGTTCGTACGGTCTTGTTAGAGGAGGCTGTGGAGGAAGCTTAGCCGCATTTGACACCAGACAAACACACGCAACTAGCAAAAGATACTTTGTCAGTCCTGAAAACTGAAACCAAGAACGCTTTAAACTGTAGACTGGTGCAGGCATGGCCTTACGAGGGTTTGGCGCAGGTGAGCGCTCTGGAGGGCCCTCGGTCAATGCGCAGGTGCAGTCAGAGAGATCAGGGTCAGCCAGTAGTGGTACAGGGCGGCATTCAACCCCCCCGTCGGTAGGCAAGTCACCAACCTCAGAGCTAGAGGTCACCAGTGCCAGCTGTAGTGGAGTAGGGTCAGCGATGTTGTCAGCCCCCCCTTTGGCAGGTGGCGTCTCCACCGCAAGGCACTGGGCTTCAGCTGGAGTCTCAGCACCACCATCAACTCCCCCATCGGCAGGTGGTGTTCCCACTGCAGGGTGCGGAGTCTCAGGTGGGGTGCCACTGCAACCGTCAACCTGATCTAGGGCAGGTGGTTTTCCCACCCCTTGGTGATGCGATCCTGCTGCAGAGACGACACAGACTCTGTGGGTGTCACTGACCTTGGAGGTACTGGATTGACCAATCACTCTGGTGGAGCCGTTGTAGTCAACAACACCTAATGAGGGAATGCCACGAACACAAAAGAGAGCTCGGAGCTGAGGAACGGAGTCAAGCTTGACAGAAGAAGGCAGATGAGCTGTCAGATCAGGAAGGTACAGAATCATCCTGCTGATAGCAAGGTCCTGGGACTGAAGACTGACAAGGTCCTTTTCAGAAAAGTCAGGATGAACAGACACAAAACCATCGCATGGTCGAGAGGTGGATGCGTTAGCAGCCTGAGCTCGAACAGGGCCGGATTATCATTGCAGGGGCACCTGGGCACAATGTGCTTAGGGCCCCCACCCCCCACCTCACCCGGCCTCCCCCAACATTACTGTCATCCAGTAGCACTTCTTAGACATTTCATGACATTGTCAATATTAAAAATCGCTTACTGATGTTGATACAAAAGCATTTACCTCCAGGTCAAAATAGTTTTATAACCTAATCACAAACACTCATACCTGATGATTTTCCTGTTGTGCCTCACTCATATGTCTTTCTTCCTCTGTCCTCTCTCTTTTCTCCTCTTTTTCTGTCTCTCTCTTCCTCATAGTGCTCCTGTATTTTCTTCGGTCTGTACTAACAAAAATGTTGTCAATCTGTGGGGCAGTGGGGGCAAGTGAGTCTGCTGTAAAAGAGATCCCACTGTCAAACTACAACAGAAAGTAATGCAGGATTATTTAAAAGATTATACAGTTATTGAAAAGTTTGCAAAGAAGAAATATCTGCATGTTTTTTGTTTGTCTCCTGTCTCCTTCCTCCTCTTGTCTCCTGTTTCCTTCCTCATTTTGTCTCCTGTCTCCTTCCTCATTTTGTCTCCTGTCTCCTTCCTCATTTTGTCTCCTGTCTCCTTCCTCCTCTTGTTTCCTGTCTCCTTCCTCCTCTTGTCTCCTGTCTCCTTCCTCGTCTTGTCTCCTGTCTCCTTCCTCCTCTTGACTACTGTTTCCTTCCTTGTCTTATCTCCTGTCTCCTTCCTCCTATTGTATCCTGTTTCCTTCTTGTCTTGTTTCCTGTCTCCTTCCTCCTCTTGTCTCCTATTTCCTTCCTTGTCTTGTTTCCTGTCTCCTTCCTCCTCTTGACTCCTGGCTTCTTCCTCCTCTTTTTGTCTCCTCTTGTTGGCCTCCTCTCTTGCCTTCAGAAAAACGGCCTTCTGGCCTTTCTATCAGTAAATTCATTTACAATGTCATCTAAGTCCAGATTCCTGACAAGCTGAGATTCAATAGCCATCAGTGACAGTGCAAAGAGGCGCTGTTGAGTTTGTGTTGTTCTCAGTTCATTTTTTATTCTTGCCATTTGTGAAAATGATCGTTCCCATTCACAATTTGTAACTGGTAGAGTTAGAAAAATCCGCAGGGCCACAAACACATTAGGGAAGATGGACTGTAGACTTTTTTTAGCCCGAAAACGATCATGGTTCTACTTATATTACATTATCTTTGTGCAGGCGCATTGCAAGCTTTTCAAAAGTGTGGGGGATGTTGTCTGTGCCTAAAATAATTTCATGTTATTCATCTTGTTAGTTTAATTTCCATAATAGCTGAGCAGGTGTGAATTTTAGACGTGTCACGCATGTCTCAGTTTTAAACATGTTTAAACTGTTCAGAATAGAAATCCAGGCTCTGTCTCATTAGATTGGTGTAACTAAAGTTTGTACTGAATGAAACTTTACATTAAACCATGTTGAAAAGGTAAGAAAAGGATCCAATTAAATCGTTTCCCCCCTCATTAACAGTCACGGAGTACAGCGCAGTGCGCATGGCTCTGGGGTTAACCAAGTTTAATTGTTTCTCTTTGCAACAATCTTCACAAGAAGGCAAAACAGTTAAAAGGCAGGTTACAGATATTTCTATTTGGCTGTTAATTTTGATGAATAAACTAAAGGATGCTGATTGTTTTGAAAGAATTACCCTGACGCACACTGATACAGATGAGCTGACATCGCACATCACGGAGGTAACTAAATCAATCAAGAAATGATTCCCATCAGAACATCAGAGCTTTATACTGGACACTGCTCGGAGCGCACACGGTGGACAGGGAGCTGAAGATCTGTAGAGGGGTTTGCAGCGCAGTGCAGAACCACAGCGCATGCGGTAAGATTTCGTCCTACTGAAACGGTCTGGAAACCCGGTCTCTCTGAGGGATGTGTCACTTGGAAAAATGTTCGCTGATTATGAAACTTTGGCTGAATAGCGCTTGTTCCCTCTCTAATATGGAGACGCATGACGCATCCAGTCTGAGGCAGAATAGCCTCTTCAGCTCAGAAAGCACCTGTAGGGACATTTGATCACGCACAAAGTTTATGTGGAGCAGAAGCGGTCGGGCCACGGCAGGTGGAATGTTCCTAGCCTACATGAAGTGAAACTGTTTAATTGTAACATTAATATGTTACTGGACACGCTGGTCTGGTTGGACCAGTGTTTGAAGTGGAAAACACACACACACACACACACACACACACACACACACACACACACACACACACACACACACACACACACACACACACACACACACACACACACCAATTAAAATAAAAAAAAATAATATAAATGGAGACAGATGATGGTTTATGTATTTAAATGACGATCAGGCTGCTGTCAAATGTAATCTCCATCCACATCCAGACAGAATTTCCTCTATTCTTTCTCTATTTTCTCTGCTCTTGTCTGGGCTGACGTAGCTGACGGTGCGCGCGGCGCGCCTAGCGGCTGTGATGCACATTTTACGCATTTGGAGAGGTGGGCTGGATGCTTTGCTTTTACTGGAAGATGGATGAAAATGGATGGATGGACGGAGAAAACCAATAGAAGAGGATTAGAGCCACTGTAAAAAGTTCTCCTTTTCCCAGAGTTCTGAGAATAAAATCAGGATTCTGACCTCTGAATTAAAGTGAAAAAGTGGAAGGGTGTTTCATCTGTGGAATGTTATTTGTGGAAACAGATGTAGAAATCATAAATAGATAAAAAAAGATTTGACCAGTCTCTTTTATTGTCATTCTTCTTTGAAAATCAAAAACAAAGCTGAAAAGCTGCTTGAACCTGCAATTTTTACTGTATCTATATTTTAAAAACTATCACTTTTAGCCCAAGTACCATTGTAGAGGGTTTATATAGCTGCTTGTGGCTTCAGGAATGCAGGTTTCTGACCCTGAGCTGTTCTATAATAATACCATTGGTGCAATTAGTCCGGGTTCACTATAGAAAACAAATTTATTAGCTAAATTTATACAGAAGAAGTATAAAGAACACAGTAGATAAAGTACTATAAAGTATATACTAATATGTAGGGTTTCCAGTAATTAATCAACCATTATTTACATGTAAATAAGGTAGCCCAAAGTGCTGAACATGGCATAACATATTAAATCACATTTACAGTTTTTTTACAGATGTTAGGACCCATTTCTCAATACCAATGTCACTTTTGCCAGACACCTCACACAGTTCTCCTAACTGAGTTTCAGCTTGGCAAAACAGTTCATTTCACATTCAAAATGCACTACAACCACCAAAACACTTCATTCAGGTCTCAAATAAACACATTCCTCCAGAACACTAGCAAAGGTTGACGGCCAACAAACACACTTTGTCACCCACAAAACAAAGACCTAAAAAACACCAACAACATGTAGCATTACATGATCTTGTGTAAAACAAGGACACATCTCTGTTCATACTTCCAATAGATGTTACTGGAATGAATTCAATTCAATTCAATTCAAGTTTATTTATATAGCGCCAAATCACGACAAGAGTCGTCTCAAGGCACTTCACATAATAAACATTCCAATTCACAGTTCATTAAGCCAATCAGAAATAATGTTTCCTATATAAGGAACCAAGCAAATTGCATCAAGTCACTGACTAGTGTCAGTGACTATACAGCAATCCTCATACTAAGCAAGCATGCAGCGACAGTGGAGAGGAAAACTCCCTTTTAACAGGAAGAACCCTCCAGAGAATCCTGGCTCAGTATAAGCAGCCATCCTCCACGACTCACTGGGGATCGAGAAGACAGAGCAGGCAGACAAAGACACAGACACACACACACAGACACACACACACAGACACAGACACAGACACACAGACACACACACACACACACACACACACACACACACACACACACACACACACACACACACACACACACACACACACACACACACACACACACACACACACACACACACACACACACACACACACACACACACACACACAGAGATATATTGTGATGTCTTAGTAAATATTGTATTTGGTGAAAGATAAACTTTATTGTATTTATCCTAGTGGATCTATAATTAAACGGATAAACTAGTAGTAGCACATCAAAAGTCAATGAAAACAAAAAGTTATTATCAGGAGAGAGAGAATGTATTAGTGGTTAGCAGCAGTGTGCTAGTCGATGGCCCCCTCCATGAGGCCGCCACAGCTCAGTAGAACATCATTGTAGCTTCTTCTGGGGAGAAAAACACTTACAGAGAAAATAAAGTTAACAGCTGAAATTGCACAAAATAGTACAGTTAAAGAGCAGACTGTAGAAGAAAGCAGTAGAGTGCGAGAAGTGGTCAGTGTGTCCTCCAGCAGTCTAAGCCTATAGCAGCATAACTACAGAGTTAACTCTGGATAATCTATCCTATTTAGATGTAGGCATGTTGGAGGCAGGGCAAGGGAGAGCCGTCTTTACCGACTGTACACTCCACCTCCCTGTACTCCCCCACTTGTCCAGATTTAGGCTAACATCAGATTTTAACTATAGGCCCTATCAAATAAAAATGTTTTAAGCCTAGTCTTAAAAGTAGACAAGGTGTCTGCCTCACGGACTAAAGCTGGGAGCTGGTTCCACAGGAGAGGAGCCTGATAACTAAAAGATCTGCCTCCCATCCTAAGTTTAGATATTCTTGGAACCACCAGTAGACCTGCAGTCTGAGAGCGAAGTGCTTGGTTAGGAACATATGGAACAATCAGATTACTGATGTATGATGGACCTTGATTATTAAGAGCTTTATATGTGAGAAGAAGGATCTTAAAATCTATTCTGAATTTAACAGGCAGCCAATGTAGGGAAGCTAAGACAGGAGAGATATGATCTCTCTTTTTAATTCTCATCAGAACTCTAGCTGCAGCATTTTGGACAAGCTGAAGAATGAATCAGACACAATGCAGAATTAGTCAATATTTAATGTTGTTCATTTATTTTTAATGGTATTTGTTTTTGCACTAAGTACTTCCAAAACACAAGACTGTAAACACAACATCCACTGATCCAGATTCAATATGCTAATCTACTCAGTCTTCTCCATTTGGCCACAGGTTCTCATCCACATCACATCTTATGTCATCTAGGGCAATACATCTTCTGGCATGCCTGATCCATCCCTGGCAATCTACTGCTGGTATGTCCAGGCATCCAGCATACATTGCATCCAGAAAGGACATTCGATCATGTGGAGGATGGTCGTACATCTTCTACCGCCATGAGGCAAAGAATTCCTCTATGGGGTTGAGGAATGGAGAGTAAGGTGGGAGGAAAGGTGACTCCATTCTGGGATGGGCCACAAACCACTCTGTGACTGCATGGGAGTGGTGAAATGCCACATTGTCCCACACAATTATATATGTTGGCGTTGACTACATTTATAATGACATTGTGTAACACCTGTGCAGCTGTTCATCTACAATTAGAGTCAGCTGTGGCTGGTTAAACTGCATTTATGTTTCAATAGCATATTGCTGTTGGGTTTTGCTGTCATATTCAGTTTTGCAGTACGTTATTGTTTTGAACATAAGTTTTACAGTTTTGTGAACAGTATGTAAGCAAGTGCAACATGTCCTGTTAGTACAATGAGTTTTGGCAGTTGTTGTGTCTGAGTGAGAGGGGACTTCATGACATTTGAGAGATGTAGTCACTCAATGTATTTTGTGCCAAAGCAATGATAATTGATCCTCAGTTTGGCCCACATAGACTTCTGTTGTGCACACTGTATGTAGAGTTTTGCAAATGTGACCTAAGTATTGAGAAATGGGTCCTAACGTTTGTAAAATACTGTAAAACCATGAAAAGAAAAAGCTAATACTTCAGGTTATTGGTGTAGTAAATCAACACTTTGATTCTTGTTTTAATTCCAATTTGAAGCAACATTCTCATCAACAAAAACAAACTCCCCAACAAACACACAACTACAATTATTGTCCGCTAGAGTTGTACATAATCCCATGAATCAATGCAACGGTTCACTGGAGGTTTAGATTGCTGTTCTAACTTCACTTCATGCTCTGCAGACGTGGTCTGGACCGACGGACTCAATATAGACACGATCTGGACGTCCGTGCGATGTTGACTGTTTGCAGGGTTACAGAAGATAAAAGCATGTGATCCTCAGAAACAAGAGCCTTCAATGCAGAATAAAATACAGACAGTAACTTTTGTGAACTGTGCGACTTTGACAACTTTCAGTGGATGAAACAACATCATGAATTTCAAAGGCTCGTTGGTGCTCGGCCCCGCTGAGGCGGTAATAGAGAGGAAGCCCTGCTGTGTTTTAGAAGCTTGAGTTGGGTCTAATACAATTTTCCTCTGAACACCCAGGTGGTTTGGAGCCCCACGGATCAGGAAATAAGAAGCCAATGTAGTAGCTGTCTGGCTCACCAGGCCCATGGTAACACTATTAATGATGAATGGTGAGAGGAAACCTGTACTTGGTTTCCATGCTGCCTCACAGCGGTCACCGACAGATGTAACGGTGAAACTTCTGGACCACCACCTTCAAGGGTTTGATGACTAACTGTCGTCAAAATCTCTCACTTATGACACACTCTTATATTGTTAACATTATTTCTGCCTTAACAGACAACATCCTTCTTTTCTGAAAACAAACGTTCAACATTTTCAAAGTTGATTCTGATGTTGTTTTAGAAAAACAAATAAAATTTTAATTCTAACTTGTTTCAATAGCACAACTGTGTGTGTGTGTGTGTTTTAAAGACTTGTTGACCTAAAAAAAATAAATAAGGAAGTTGCTCCTAGAGGAAAACTTACAACATCAAACTTTACTGAGTTTAGGACCCTAACTGGGATCATTTAGTCTCCTGACAGAAAGTCAATTACACCGCTGAGAACGTGGAACGATCCTGAGGAGCCAATTAGGCCCCAATTCTAAAAGTGCCTCACAAAGCATTAATACATCTTCTGCATGTATAATAAACAAGCAACCCCCATATGATCATCATGAGTCAGTGATGATGAAGGAAAGTTACAAACCTGTTCAAGAAAACCAGTTCCTCAGCTATCTTTATCTGAAAAGGTTGGTTACCGACATTAACCCTCTCAGGCTCAAAATAAGTTTTGATAAAAGGACGAACAACTAAGTCCTTCAGGGGTACTTCTGAGTTAAAAAATGCTTATGAAATACGTATGTGGAGTAACCAGGTAGGTAGTTTTTAAATGTTGCAAATCTGCAACGCCTGCCTCCAGAGGGTTAACTATAGAGAAAAGACGGTGTTTATGAAAATTAAAGTTTTATTAGATGACAAATGAACGACGCCATTTTATCTATTGATGTGGGCAGTACCATCATCCTAACTTTACTAGACTTGATGGCAGCCTTTGATTCAATTGACCACAAAGTACTGTTGCATCTGTTGCAACACTGGGTTGCAATTACAGGCTTGGACTTTATGTGGCTGCAATCTTATCGGGACAATAGGACATTTTGTGTTTGGGCAGGGGAAACTGCCTCTGCCTGGAAGAACCTTAAGTGAGGGGCTCCACTGGGCTCTGTCCTTGGCCCCTCCTGCTTACCTTTTATTTGCTTCGCAGTCACTATGTGAAGTTTTTTTTTATGCTGACAACTGTCAGATCTATGCCTGCTTCTTTGCCAGGGGGCGGGTGTCTCTGTCTCTTGTTTGTGTGGAGAAAATAAAGTCTTGAATAAACTCCAATTACTTACACCTAAACAAGACCAAAATGGAAGTGAGCTGGTTTACCTCAGGTAGGACTCTGCATGGCTCCCGAGGTTGTCCTCTCCTCACTGGCTCATTGGGTGAACTCGATAGTCACTAACGGGGTAAAACTGGATACTGCACTTAAATTTAAAGCACAAATTTCAATGGTTGTGTGTTTCTTTCAGCTCTAACAGATTGCTAAGGTCAAGCTTATGCTGTCGAGACCACATTTGGAAATGGTTCTACGTGCCTTTGTACTGTCCCGCCTTGACTATTGCAATGCTGTGTATGCTGGTGTGAGTTCTGGTGCAATTTCCCGCCTTCAACTTGTTCAAAATTCTGTTGCACATTTCCTGACTGGTACTAGAAGGGGGGACCACATCACTCTGGTGTTGGCTCAACTTCACTGGCTCTCGGTTGAGTACCGGGTTAGGTTCAAGATATTGCTGCAAGTACACATAGGGTCCTGCAGGGCCTGTGCCTTTCTTCTAGAGTCGAAACAGAGAGCTCTTGGAAGTTGTGCACTCTAGATACAAGGGAAAGGGAGACTATGCATTTTCTGTGGTGGCTTCTAACCTTCGTAATGCCTTACTTTTGTTTGTGAAGCAGCCACCATCACTCCTGCCCCTCATGTTTCGCTTAAACACATTTTTCTCAATTGGCCTTTCCCTCATGAAACCATGATCTACTTTTATTGTGTTCTTGGTCAGATATTGGTCATGACTCATGAGTTTCCCTGAGTTTTAAACTTTATTTGATTGGGTTTTCTAAATTATTTTTAACTTAGATTGTTCTTCGTCATATACAATGTCTTCCTTTGATCTATTTTAAACTTTTAATCTTTATTTAATCAATTTAAAATTTTGTTCCTGTTTTATTGTTTTTGTACTGTGTTAATGTACCTTGGGCCTTTGCAAGGGTGGTGGAAAGTGCTATATAAATAAACTATATGATGCCGATAACACATAATGCAGGAAGAACGATAAATGTATGTAAACTCTATGAGAAGTGATTGCAGATATCTGTGATTTAATAATGCATCATTAAAGAGAAATACTTCTTTTAAAACTACAGCAAACTGTTTTATGTTTTCATTTGCATTTTGTGCACACTCAGCGTGAATTCCAATCTAATCTAATGTCAAATGAGTGAATATTGATGATTAACACACACACACACACACACACACACACACACACACACACACACACACACACACACACACACACACACACACACACACACACACACACACACACACACACACACACACACACACACACACACACACACATAGTTATTCCCGCATGAGATGCACCCCATTTTATTTTAATGTGAACTCCTGCAGGGGGCAGTAGAAGATCACACAAACCCTGAACCAAAGTGTGATTAAACACTCAGAGAACAAGAACAAACAAAAAAGGAGAACAGCAAAAAGAAACAAGTCACAAGATTTAGAAAATAAAAGTCTCAAAGCAAAATAGACTCTTAATTTAAATGAAAATACAAAAGTTTTTTGACAACCACACACATTTCTATACTACTCAGATAAACGACATATTACATGTATGTAATTTATGTGTCAATATGAGTATTGACTTAAACCAACATAATGTTACTAGACGAGGTGATCCTGTGAGATTTGGAGGTGTTTGGAGGACTGAAGCTCTTCCTTAACCTCAGCTCAGCCTCAGCCAGGATTGCTTGCCAATTAGAGCCAACACATACGACACACTTGACTTCCCCGCTTGAACCATGGCTGGAGATAATAGGCCTCTTCCTGCAGCTCGATCGATGAGACACCATACCAGGGTGGATGTCTGCCTCACTGTACAGAAGTGGCCAACACAAATAATACACACACCCTTCCTCTCTCTGTCTTGTATGTGAGAGAGTAAAATATCAGCTTCAGTTTGTCAGGTGGAAATAAGCAAAGATGTTAAGAAGATTCCTGCCATAAAACATAAAAAAGCTAAATGTGCGATAACGCTGATGCATCAGATAAGTGATGATGCATGCATGACCTGCACTTGTATAGCGCCTTTCAGAATCAGAGGACGCACTTTACACTACGGTGTATCATTTACACACACACACACACACACACACACACACACACACACACACACACACACACACACACACGCACGCACGCACGCACGCACGCACGCACACACACACACACACACACACACACACACACACACACACACACACACACACACACACACACAAAGCCACAGCTGCCCTGGAGCACAGTGACAGGGGCAGAGCTTCAGAGCACTGGCGCCACCAGTCCGTCTGACCACCACCAGCAGGCAAGGTGGGTTAAGTGTCTTGTCCAAGGACACAACAGCAGAATTCTCTGTCCGGGGGCCGGGATCAAACTTGCAACCTTCTGATTACTGGACAACCTCCTTAGCTCCTGCTTCCCCGTTGTGTGTTGAGAGAAAGTCAGGAAAGAAGACTAAGGGAGGGAGGAGGGTTGGTGAAGGCTTTTTGCAGATGAAGTGGGGGGTTTGAAATGTGTGTGTGTGTGTGAACCTCCATCATCTGTCAGTGTTGTGGATGTTGTGGATGTCAGGTCTACCCGAGGCTCCCGCTCCTTCTTCCTCCCTCTCCTCACTGGCAATGTCATGTTGTCAGTCCACATATGCTTGTCTGCAGAGGGGGAGGGGGGTTCTCTGGGTGGGGGTGAGGAGTTAGACGGAGGAAACATAGCACACGGGCAGCCTCCGTCTTTTTCCTGTCGCTCCTGACACTCGTCCTCTTGGCTGATGCTGTGTCGTTTTAACCCCTTACCCCCCCCCCCCCACACACACACACATACTTGTCTCTAACCTCTGATAACATCTATTGAGTCAGAATCAATCGTAGAGTTTTACTTCAGCACCGTTCTGCGTTTTCAGCTCAGTGTCACAATACACATTTCTTCTAGTGAGCAACAGACTGGAAACATCCAGATTTATGTGCAGAACTGAAGTTCTGTAGTGAGATTTACAGAAACTCTAAGTGTGTTTATTAAAAATATAGACGTAAAAAATCCTTTTATAACCTCTCCAGATGAGTCAGGTTTTATTCTGCATGGTTACAAAATAATTTAATTAAACATTTAATAAAAAAAACTTGATTTCCAGAACAAACTCATTTGTTTGTTGATAATATTTTAGTGCTTTTTAATATTTACTGATCTGTTAAACACCTTTAGGAGTTCAGGCTGATCTTGCTGCTAAAAATGTTATTTTGAAGTTTAATCTTTTATGTAAAAAATATATATTTTATTGACCTGATTGTATTTATTCTGTTCTATTTTAATGAAAAGATCCGTTTCAATAAATGATTCTTTGATCCAATTTGAGCAGATTTAAATGTGTTTTATAAATGAACCGACTTTTTATTCAGGACTTTATTTGTGTCACAAACTTAATAAAAAGTATCAGTGCAATCAAATTATTGTTTTTATTCACAAACTTATATAACTTTTATAACACAACTTATTGTGTTTATTCTTTTACTCTGACCATCACCTCTTCCTACTGTTTACTGCCTCACCACAACGCTCTATGAAAGTGCGCAAAATGATTTGTTTTTACAAAAATAGAATAAGAAAATTTGCTGTTAAAGTGTTATAATCCTTGAGATGTTCAATGTTTGATTCATTTATGAAAAGTATGCAGAAAAACAGTGGATAAAGGTTTTTTATGTATGTGAACACTTTCTACCGGAGGGGTCAAACACACTGAGTAGACTCATTAATAAAAACTGTTTCATGTGAAATTTTATTGAACCATTTTAAACATGTTTTCAGAGTAAAATCTTAATTTCTCCAAGCATTTATGTGAAAATAGAAAATAGACAAATGTTACTGTACAGGCTGACATCGTCGATGAGTTTACTTTATTTTAAAACCAACAGTGATCTTTTACACATTAATGATTGTAAACTGTCCCTAAAACAATAATTTCTTACTCTTTATATTTTTCTTTCTCACTTAAGAAACCACCAAGCTGCCAAGCTATGATATTGTCTCCAAACAGCAGCCAGGCGGTTCTCTCTGTATGGGTAGCAGCGCTGTCACCCTGCTGACCTGCCCCTGGCACCTGCCACAGGGGGCTGAGGAGCTACCTGTCAATCAAACTCAGTTCCCCCCCCCCCCCCCCTTTTTCTAAGGCTTCTTGATGCAAGTGAAAACATTATATTCCATTCTTTTTATTTCTCTATATGAGCCCACAACATGTTAATTATAACATGTTGACTGTAACATGCTAACTATAACATGTTATTTATAACATGTTATTTATAACATACTATGGTGACATGTTATAGTTAATATGTTTACTATAACAAGTTAGCTATAACATGTTGGCTATAACATGTTAACTGTGACATGTTAACTTTAGCATGTTAATTATAACATGTTATAATTAACATGTTAATTATAACATTGTAGGAGGTGGTAAATTGAGTCCTTTAAGAGCTTAATATATTACCTTTACTTATGACCAATAAGTAAAAGTAATAAACCAGGATACCTTAGGCCGCAGCTCGATGATCGACTTTGTTGTCGTTTCATCTGACCTGCGGCCGCATGTCTTGGACACTCGGGTGAAGAGAGGGGCGGAGCTGTCAACTGACCACTACCTGGTGGTGAGTTGGCTCAGATGGTGGGGGAGGATGCCGGTCAGACCAGGCAGGCCCAAAAGTATCGCG
This sequence comes from Nothobranchius furzeri, assembly GCF_043380555.1. Lineage (NCBI taxonomy): Eukaryota > Metazoa > Chordata > Actinopteri > Cyprinodontiformes > Nothobranchiidae > Nothobranchius > Nothobranchius furzeri. Next base: position 35,045,274 of record NC_091749.1, read on the forward strand.
AGGGTCTGCTGGGAACGTCTGGCAGAGTCTCCTGTCAGAAGGAGCTTCAATTCTCACCTCCGACAGAACTTCCGAAATGTTCTGGGGGAGGCGGGGGACATTGAATCTGAATGGACCCTGTTCCGTGCCTCCATTGTTGAGGCGGCCGACCGGAGCTGTGGTCGCAGTATCGTCGGTGCCTGTCGTGGTGGCAACCCCTGAACCCGCTGGTGGACACCGGCGGTTAGGGATGCTGTCAAGCTGAAGAATCAGTTTTTTTTTGGCCTGTGGGACTCCAGAGGCAGCTGACGGGTACCGGCAGTCCAAGTGGAACGCGGCTTGGCTGGTCGCCAAAGCAAAAACCCGGGCATGGGAGGAGTTCAGTGAGACCAAGGAGCAAGCGGGCCCTGTGGGGGGTACTCCGGGAGTATGGGGTACCAGGCCCTCTGACACGGGCTGTTAGGTCCCTGTATGACCGGTATCAGAGCTTGGTCCGCATTGCCGGCAGTAAGTCAGGCTCATTCCCAATGAGAGTTGGACTCCGCCAAGGCTGCCCTTTGTCACCGATTCTGTTCATAACCTTTATGGACAGAATTTCTAGGTGCAGCCAAGGTGTGGAGGGCATCCATTTTGGCAGCCTGAGGATCAGGTCTCTGCTTTTTGCAGATGATGTGGTCCTGTTGGTTTCATCAGAATGTGATCTTCAGCTTTCGCTGGAGCGGTTCGCAGCCAAGTGTGAAGCAGCTGGGATGAGAATCAGCTTCTCTAAATCTGAGACCATGGTCTTGACTCAGAAAAGGGTAGAATGCCTTCTCCGGGTCAGGGATGAGGTCCTGCCCCAAGTGGAGGAGTTTAAGTATGTCGGGGTCTTGTTCATGAGTGAGGGAAAACTGGAGCGTGAGATCGATAGGCGGATTGGTGCTGCATCTGCAGTGATGTGGGCGTTGTACCGGTCTGTCGTGGTAAAGAGAGCTGAGTCAGAAGGCGAAGCTCTCGATTTACTGGTCGATCTACGTTCCTACCCTCACCTATGGTCATGAGCTTTGGGTAGTGACCGAAAGTACGAGATCGCGGATACAAGCGGCCGAAAAGAGTTTTCTCCGAAGAGTGGCTGGGCTCTCCCTTAGAGATAGGGTGAGAAGCTTGGTCATTTGGGAGGGGCTTGGAGTAGACCCGCTGCTCCTCCACATCGAGAGGAGCCAGTTGAGGCGGCTCGGGCTTCTGGTCAGGATGCCTCCTGGACGCCTCCCTGGTGAGGTTTTCCGGGCACGTCCAACCGGGAGGAGACCTAAAGGTAGACCCAGGACATGGTGGAGGGACTATGTCTCTCACCTGGCCAGGGAATGCCTTAGGATTCCCCCGGAGGAGCTGGCCCAAGTCGCTGGGAAGAGGGAAGTCTGGGCCTCTCGACTTAGGCTACTGCACCCCCATTCCTACTCCGGATAAGTGGATGAAAATTGATGGATGGATGGATGGAAGGATGGATGGATGGATGGATGGATGGATGACCAATAAGCTGTGATACTCCATGTAAATATAGAATATCAACCTGCTTGGTCTTTGGATGTTTAATCAGAAGATTCTAGGATTCTTTGTTTATTCAGGGATTGTAAACACTTTGTCTTGATTCAGGAAAGAGTCAGGTTTATAAAAGTAAGAATTTATTTTCTAAACAATTAAAACATGACATGTTAACTAATATTTACTGTGATGGATGAATCTAGATGGAGGAGATGTGATGTATGGTGCCTATCTGTGAATACGATGTTATCAGAACTTTCGTATCTAGAAGAGCTAAGTTCTGGGTGTAAAAGGGAAAAAATTTGGTTTGCGTTAAGCTATGGAGTTGATTATTATCAAAAAGGCATCAGACGCTATCTGTGTGTCTACTTCACCCATTTGAATCCGAGATGTCAAGGAACCGATGACCCCAATGCACGTGGTTCGTAGCGAAACCCTCGATGCGACCAAGTCAGTCCTGAGTTGACTCTGGGTTGCACGATAGATGAAATTGGTTGCGTCTTAGAGCAGCTGTTTCTGATTCTGATTAGCTGAAGGAGCAAGTTGCTTTGTTCTGAAGGAACAGGTTTGTCTGTGCCAGCTTTGCAGCAACCTTGACGGCGTGTCAAAGATTGCTCTGGGTTTTTTATTTTTATTATTATTATTTTTTATTATTATTTTTTTTCCCCATGTCCTGTCTGGCTGTGAATCAAACAGAATTGATGTCTGAATGCTGGTAACAAGCCTTACAGATTTACTCTCAGGTGGAGCATCAAAGCGTCTGCTTTTAATGTCACGCCTGATACTTAAAACTTTATTGTTATTGTTTTTTAATGCTTTGTAATTCCGACCAGACACTGAGTCAGAGGTGAAAGAGAAAGGAAAAGACAAGAGGTGGGGAGAGATGGGGGAAGGGGGTGGGGTTCCACAAAAATAAACAATAATGAACAAGAGTCTGTTTCTAGACCTGCAGAAAGAGAAAGAATAGAAAAAAATGGGACACACAACAATACATCAGGAGCAAGCTATCACCGAATCAGCCTGATGATGAAATATAAAATACACATTGTTTAACTGAACAATCACACGATAATAAATCATAATGCATTTAGTGGCAACGACAGCCTTAAAACGTGTGTTGAACGTGCCCAAGCCCATACTTTTGAGAGCACCATGTGAGCACCTGTGTGTGTACATGCGCTTGTTAATGTAAGGTTTCTCTATAGGAGCATCCAATAGAGTGTGAGGGACCACAGATCTGTCCCCCAAAGGAGTGTAGGAGATGGGGGAACTCCAAGTCCCAGAGATCCAGGTGCTGCCTCAGAACACAGGAACCCCAAGGAGTGCAACCAGAAAGGCCCCCGCCCCCCTCGAGAGGCACAGAGGATCGCCCCGGGGGGCCACAACCAGCAGCCGGCAGAGTCCTGGGAGATGTCAGCGGCAAGCCCACAGGCCCGCCTGCAGCCTCCCACCTTCTAGCCGGCCGAGCCCGGAACCCAGCGACCCGGGACTAAGGGGCGTCCACCCCCGCCGGGGACCCTGCAGAGCCCAGGGACCCAGACCCCACCAGACAGCCACCGGGATTGATCAGGCAGACGCCAAAAATCTTAAATCCCCTGACCCGGGAGCCACAAACACTCAGGCAGACCAAGGCACCACACCCCACACCAGGTGTGGCAGGGGGAGGGGGGATGAAGATCCATATCATCAAAAGAAGTCCCAGGAGAAGAGAGGAGTCAAAGGCCCCACCTGACATATACAGTCATACACAAACACAGTCACACACTACCTCCCTCATGCTCACACATGCACATACAACCAAAGACTTACAAAAATGCACACCGGACACCCACTCATGCTCTCCATACACACCCTATTCACTCTGGTCCCTGTACTGCTGCACATGGGGTACAACCATTACCGGCTACCAGAGTTTGACCCTTTCTGCTGGGGTGCTGATGAGCAGGCTCCCCCGCCCAACGCTGAGCACAGCAACCCACCACCCCAGACCCCAACCAGACGGCCAGATCTCCCTCCTAGCCTCCAGCCCCAGGAAGCCAAGCAACAACAGAGGTGTGCTAAGACTCCTAGTCTCCCTCCTCCTGCTCCAATATAGTGTTGTTGTGTGTTGATGAGGTATATTCCATGGCTGTGATGAGCGGGCAGTGCGGGCATTATCTGGTCTATGCCAGCTGATGCCACCGCACCACCCCACTTGCAGCCACAGCCCTCGGTGTCTAAGTGCAGTTTAAAATTGGAAGTGGGCACCGGGACTCGGGATGAGGCTGAGAAATCCCCCTGCCAACTGCCGTTGAATGTGCTCACTCCCAAGGCCGTAAGTGTGTGTTTGCGTGGAATGTCGTTGGTGGAAGTGTATAAGGTGCAAATAAAATTGGGGGGCAGGTTGCCACAGGAATGCGGAAAGGGGGTCCATACCCACACTCCCTGACTTGTCCACCCCCCAAGGTCCTATGTGCATGTTTGTGTGATGATGTGAGGGAGCAGGAGAAAAATATGCGGGGATGGGGAGGAATGGCTGGTTGGGCTTAGCCCTCCAGGGAGCCAGCTCCCCCACTGGCCCCAATAGGCACCTCTGTTGTCAAAATGCCACCCAGGGCATGGAGACCCCAGCCCATCTTGCTAGGGCCCAAAGCAGCAGCATCACAGAGCCTCACAGAGTCCGAGGGCACCACCCCAGCCCCACCCCAGCAGAATATCTATGCCCAATTCTGCATTTGCACAACTTCCAGAATATATAAGACATGGGACATCCAGGTAAGGTTGGGTCCTCCCCCTCGTGGACCTCCCCTTCCCCTGTGATGGGACAGCAGAGGACCCAAGGTCTACCCGAGGCCCCTGAACCCGGGCCAGGCACTGCTGCATGTTCCTGCCTTCTTCCCGGCAGCATACATGTCAGGACCCGACCCCCAAGGCCCCGCCCAGATCACCACATGGGGCCGGCCACCCCCACACCCCGAGCCCCCAGGCCCCCACCCAGACCCGCCCAGGGGCAATGCAGCTGCCAGGCAGCAACCCATGGCCACCGCCAAGACCTCCAAGGTGCCCCACTCACAACCGCCAGTAGTCCACCCCCCGAGGCAATCCAAGCACCTCCAGAGGGGGGCAACGGCCCCCCAGTCTCAGACACCCCCCAGTGAACCCACCTCCAGGGAACATCCAGATACTCCAAACTCAGACCCTCCACCCCCTCACCCACATCATCCTGCAGGACAATATCAATGGGCCCCATTATCGCTATGTGATGGAACCGATCAAAGGAGCCCAGAGAGATTGATTTGAAGTGGAAGCAGAGGCTAACTCAAGTGTAATATGATCTAACAAAATATTTATATACTGGTTAATGCAGAGAATTTCTCTATTTTTCCAATTCAAGAGGATAGTTTGCATATGGCAGTCAGAACCAAGTGAACCAAAGATGTTTCAATCGGGACATCATCCAGGTTTCCCAGTAAACAAAGAGAGGAGGAAGTTGGGATATGATAATGATGTTAAAGAGACTTCACTACGGACGACCGTTTCCGTAGCTTCCTCTAGAACTAACTCACGGTGATGTGAGCTCTGTTTTTAAAGATCGTCATATTTTGATTTTCTAACAAATCAGAATTGGACATGTAAAGGAAGTTTTTACCAACAAACCTCAGAAAACATGCCTTCTATCAGATAGGAGCTCCGATTGGCTAAGAAAATATCTGTGTCATGACAATTAACTTAACTTTAATTTGTCTCTAATAAACCTTGTGTGAGTGTAGATGATGATGGCCTTGTCATATCAAACATTACTGATCCATATATAAATCTTTCAATGTAATAATAACATAACATTCATTTCAAACTTCAGTAATTCAAACACAGATTAATGAAAACATTATTATTAATGATAAATGAGAAATGACCCGCACTTGTATAGCGCCTCTCAGAGTAAGGACTCCAAAGCGCTTTACACTACAGTGAATCATTCATCCATTCACACACTCATTCACACACTGATGGTGATGAGCTACGATGTAGCCACAGCTGCCCTGGAGCGCACTGACAGAGGTGAGGCTGCCGAGCACAGGCGCCACCGGTCCCTCCGACCACCACCAGCAGGCAAGGTGGGTTAAGTGTCTTGCCCAATGACACAATAGCAGATTTCTCTGTCTGGACCCGGGATCGAACCTGCAACCTTCCGATTACTGGACAGCCCGCTCAACCTGTTAGTCTACTGCTGCCCCCGATTGTTCCGAGATGTTTATTCAGAATTATTATTATTCATATAATATTTGTTAATCCAACCATATTATTATTTAATGATTAATTAACTTATAAGTTTTAAATGTTCACGTTATTGTCATGATCCGCCCCGGCCTCCCTGACTGTGTCTCTCCTGCCCTGATTAGCCTTATTGTTCTCACCTGTCCCTGATTACTCTGCCCATGTGTTCCTGATTCCCTTGTGTATTTATACCTCCCTCCTTGTTGCTGTCTTTGTCGGTTCATTGTCGTTTGTGCATGTTCGTTCGTCCTGTTGCTCCCAGTCTACAGTTAAACATCTTTTTATTTTTTCATCCATCTGCCTGATCTTCTGCCTCCTGGAACCCACCACCACACATGGTCTGCCACCTCCACCCGCAGAACATGACAGAATGAACCGACCAAACATGGACCTGTGGTGAGCTAACACCTGCTTCTGGAGGATTATTTTTTCTTTTTTTTCCCCTTTCAGCAGAGGGTGATTTCTGGCCTGGAGTTTTGTGTTCGGCGCATCCTACCTGTTCTCGGGGTGGTCGAAGTCCTCTGGGAGATCCTGGCGCATCCTACTTTGTCTTCGGGGTGGTCAGGGTCATTCACCTCCTGCTGTTTTTGCCCCGTCCCGTTCTTCTCCTGAAGCCGCGGATCCTGGAGCCTCAAGGGAGTTACACCCCCTACGCACGCCATTATTCTCCGGTGTGGTAGGGCTGGTCTCCCCGCTCTTCTCCGGTGGATCCTGGAGCCTCAAGGGAGCTACACCCCCTACGCACGCCATTGTTCTCCGGTGTGGTAGGGCTGGTCTCCCCGCTCTTCTCTGGCTTCCCTTCACCCGAGCCTCCGCCGATGGACCCAGCAGATCGGGATGTGCACCTGCTTTGATTGGATGTCGAGTACCTGCCTCCGAGCTGGGCTTCCATGCGTCGCTCCCGCTGCTCAACCAGTTCCTGGTCCACGCCTGCAGGGTCTGTGCCTGCAGGTTCTCCACGCGGCAGTTCCTGCTGGGGCCTATGCCTGCTGCTGCAGTTCCTGCTGGGTCCCATGCCTGCTGCTGCAGTTTGTCTCAGTGTTCCTGGTGTCCAGTGTTCTATTCAAGTCTTTGTGTCTCAAGTCCAGTCAAGTCTTCGTGTCTCAAGTCCAGTCAAGTCTTTGTGAGTCAAGTCAAGTCTTAGTGAGTCAAGTCAAGTCTTCGTGAGTCAAGTCTTCGTGTGTCAAGTCAAGTCTTCGTGTCCCAGTCAAGTGTTCGAGTCCAAGTCAAGTGTTCGAGTCCAAGTCAAGTGTTCGAGTCCAAGTCAAGTGTTCGAGTCCAAGTCAAGTCTTTGAGTCCAAG